>NC_051163.1:94879842-95007127 GCF_013339745.2 Dermacentor silvarum
TTACTTGTACTTGCTAATTGAATTAAACAAATGATAAAATAATGGAAATGAAAATGGATGAAAAAACAAGTGGCCGAAGGAGGGGAACAAACCCACGTCTTGCAGTTCCTCAGGATCTGAATAAAAGTTCTTTGTCTGTCTGTCTGTGTTCGCATTACATGTGCGATGCGCTCACCATTGAGCTACCGCGGCGCCGTTTTCCCATCCACAATCTGAGGTATTTATGCCTAACAACTAGAATTAACCTCGGGAGTTTTAGCCAGCGCCACCACTCACAAACCTAGGCGGCGGATGACATCCTTTCTGCTGCAGGCGTCACGAGTATGTGATCTTTTTGGGGGAAAACAACTGGTCAATAAACCCACATATGCTAACTGAAGTCATCGATGTTGCCGGATTCGAGCCCTCGTTACGTAATGAACGCGAAGAAAGGGAACACAGGCGCCCGATTTTTATTAATCATATCATAAGAAGCCAACAAACTGTGACACCATTGACAACATAGGGGAAATTATTTTCTCTATGTTGTCCTTAGTGTCAGAGTTTGTTGGCTTCTTCTGATATATATATATATATATATATACATATATATACATACATATATATATATATATATATATATATATATATATATATATATAAACAAAGAAACTAGAGAACAAGTTAAGGACCGCACAAACAGCGATGGAACGAAAGATCTTAGGGCTAACGTTAAGAGACAGGAAGAGAGCGGTGTGGATCGGAGAACAAACGGGGGATAGCCGATATTCTAGTTGACAATAAGCGGAAGAAATGGCGCTGCGCAGGCCATGTAATGCGTAGGATGGATAACCGTAGGGACATTAGGGTTACAGAATGGATACCAAGAGAAGGGAAGCTCAGTCGAGGTCGGCAGAAAACCAGATGGGATGGTGAACTTAGGAAATTTGCACGCGCAAGTTGGAATACGCTAGCTCAAGACAGGGGTAATTGGAGATCGCAGGGAGATGCCTTTGTCCTGCAGTGGACAGAATATATATATATATATATATATATATAGCGTTAATAAAGTCGCCGGTAATGAAACAGAAATAAAATAACTGCCGCTAAACAGACAAAAAATCGGTAAATCAAGCGGCAAAATCTCTAAACTCTCCTCGCAAACAGGGTTATGGGAAACGAACTTTACCGACCATGACCATTCCAACTCAAGCTTGTGGGGCAATGTATCGGGTTCAGACTAATTATGGATGGCTCGACCGAACAAAAAAAATAATTACTCCCGATTCCACATCTTTTTTTGCCATTAGCCCTCCGACATTGGTCAAATGTTGTCGATCTATGCCCAATTTACTTTTCTGCCACGCGACATCACAAAACCGTGAAAACTTACCTCGTCAAAATGACGCGTATATGTCAAAGGTGCATTATTATGTCGAATAAAACTACTTTTTTCGGAATAACCGGATATGGCCCCGTTCCAAAAGGAATAGAACACGTACGCCCACCGATCGCTCTGGCACTTGCTACTTGGAGCTGCAGCGTAAAATGGATTTATTTACGTATTATAAAAATTTGTGCGTGTCACTATAACGTTTTTGAGCCCTTTCGGAAAGGACAAGATATTGCTCTGCCTTCTAATGATCCAGTTTGGCGGGCTTTTCAACCTTCCGATACACATCACCGCAATTTTCGACCAGCCACCGCCGCAAGCTAAGCATGGGGAAGCAGGCAAACCACAGACGTCACCGTAGCCCTCCTCTATCTGTTGTCTACATTCACTGCGCTGGCTCAGCCTCACAAAAACTCTCTCCACTTCTGCCCAATCCTCACCTCTGGTCAGCAAATTAGATAAGAATGACCTGTCAACGTAGGCAATGCTATTCGCTGTCAAAGCCTGCTATAAATATACCACCTACAAACAAGGACTTCGTTCGATTGGGCTGTTTAAACAATACTGCAGGCCACCACCTGGTGCTTTCGTCAGTCGTTATGTAAGTTTGACGCCACGAGTTTGAAATAAAATCACGATGGAATAGTTTTACTGTATACAGCCTAATTTTTCGCCACACACAGGCACCGGGAGCGGTGGCGTGTGTGTATGTGTATGTATTTCGGAGGCCACTAGAGACAATACTTGAAGCATGCTCAGACAGCTGAAGAAGTGAAAGCAACGAATTCGCATGAAGTGAATGGGAGGGCGAATAGAGAAGAAGAGAAAGAAGGCCACGTACAGAGTACTTTCTTATTTTTGTTGAACAATCCGGTACATGGCCAATATCCCACTAACGTCTAAACTTTACATCTAAATCTACTTGAGGCCACATTACCAGAAACAGAATTCTGCATCTATACAGGTCTGTCCTGGCAGTGTTTCTTCTGCACCTTTATTGCCATGTACCTAAATCCACTGAGCATTGTTTTTCTATTCTGTCACTGATTGTCAAGAGAAAGTAAAGAATTCTGTGCCGCCAGCTTTGGCGCTCTCTAAATTGCGACAGCCATTGTCTCTCTTGCGGGGGATTCAGCAACAGGCACGCGCGTACAGTGTACAGTCTACACACTTATTAGGATTAGGGACAGAAAACGTTCTACCTTGTTAGGTTTCGAAGAATTCCTATTACTGGTTTCATGTTAATCGTCCCTGTTAAAATACTTTGTCACAAAATGCGTCATAGCGGCCTTGTTATCGCTCACACACACACACACACACACACAAACACACACACTCGCGCTCGCGCGACTATTTGCGAGTGTCCATAACTTCTTATGAGAAGTGTTGCTTGCTGCGGGCGGACCTGAAGTCCGTAGATGTTTTAGCTTTTTTTAGACCAGCAAATCTAGGGACTTTAGGTGGACCCAGCCTTGCAAAAATTGCCGGCAATGGCTCCTCCGTCTTAGTACGCTGACTACCTAGTCCGCTGTGTAATCTAGCAGTTATTAATACACGTCGCCAGCATAGGTGCAGAAAATCAGCTGATGACTGCTATCAGTTCTCTTACAAAAGCTCTGCTTGGCTCATCCGAACAAAAACATCTGCGAAAAAATTGGATGGCACAAGATGGTTTAGCCTTACAGCTCCCTAAAGTAACACATCAAGCCGAGAGCGTCGTCATTACGCCAAGGTAACGAAAGCCACGGTGGTAAAAGTTATGAGTTGGATGATGGTCATGTAACTGCTAAAGAAAGGAGACGCATAGTAAGGTTACGTGTACTACTCTCATTGAAGGGACCAAATGAGAAGACACCAAATGCTAAAGGGCATGACGCCTATACGCGGATGACTCTTGGCTCATTATGCGCTCTATGCCAATTTACTGTCGACAACACATCAGCTATGTGTACATCTGGAATAACACGATACGATGTACAGACGCGATGTTAAAATGTAACACAATCAACGAGTGCAATGGTCAAGGAAATGATGGAGATATCTGCACATATTGGGTGCCAGGCGTATCCTGTATGCACGCTGGCTTACGGTAACAACGATAAGGACGCCGTTTTCACAATCAAAATTACTTCTAGTCCGTAAGTCCCTGTCAAGGTGTCTGTGATTTTGGCCTTCACCTCTCAGCATGGTGTTAGATGTTGGAATGGCATGCCCGTACAAAAATGACTGTTGATTTTCCGTTGACGTATTGTTGGGGTATTGTTGAATCAACGGACTTTCAACAAAGTCTCTAAAGTCTTTGAGTTCGCTCAACAGTTGCACAATGATATTACCATTGAGAGCTTCTCAATAAATAATTTATTGAGTAATTTGTGTTGATTTTCGTAGTTGTTTTTTTGTTGTGTAGCAGTTGAGTTTAGCATATACTAATTAGGACTCGCATATGAAGGCGACATTTCAAAACTTTATTAAGAAGCATTCTTTGCCTCATTCTTGTCACTTTGCGGTAGGTAGGTAGGTTCTAGTTTGGGCTCGCTTTCGTAAAAAGAAAACAGTGTGTGACCGACTTTGGCACCGAACGTTGACCGTCGAGCGCAGCAGCCCGGTGCTCTAACCTTTAGGCCACGAGCGCACGAGTACGTCTCTCGTTCCGAAACCAGTCAGCGTTTTGAATGCTCGGCGCGCGCGCCCCATGTAACTCCCTCGTCTTCTTGCGACAGCTCGCGCTTTCAGGCGCCACGTTAGACTGTACTATGTCCGGGACCAGCCCGCTTTCGTAGCCGTTTAGGCTACGTAGAAACTGCGACTTTGAACCATCTTCATGATCGCCCACGAGTGACTTGCTCGCCGGCGTACAAATGCCATCGTCGTTTTAACATACAACATATGGCATAGCCATAGGTGCGATCCAAAATGTGCACGTTTTAGGGAGCAAAAGAATGTGAAAATCACTTGCAAACACGGTGACTGCGTGCATGGGGAGTTCCCCAAAAGTAGACACGGCGGCAGCGCGGATGGTGGCGATAAGGCAGGCGTCGACAAGCGACGACGGTACCTTTGAGCACCGGACGCGCTGTGCGAGCCGTAGGATGCAAGCGCGCACAGGCTGTAAACATACACTTCAAAGGTCTTAGAATCTCCTGTGCCACACCCTGTGTCTCGAAAGCATAACACATTTTTTTATCCAACGGCCGTGGTGCTAGATATCAAACAACGAACGCGCTTTGAGAGCACAGCGCGTTGAAAGAGTTTCGGATTCAGCAACAGCCGCAACATTACGCAGCTAATCGCTGTCTCAGCGGCTGCTCCCGACACTCGCCTTGCAGAAGCATACCATGGAAGCCTCCGTAGCCTGCAGCTCTCCTAGGTTCAGTGAAACAAACGAAGGCCAAAGAGAAATGAAAGAAATCAAACAACAGTTACGAGCCCACGTTATACCCTACTTTTTACCGCGTCATCTGCAAAGATGCTGCAAACTACTTAAACAAGTTATTGTTCCTAAAAATAAAGATATTAGTCATAACTTTTACTCATAGGTGACGCAATGAACGCCAAACCAGTGTTTGAGCATGAGCAAGTGTTGGCGTGCGTGCGTGACTTAATTGTGAGCAGTCTTTTGCAACGGTATCCAGTGTGCCGTTAGTTTCGTAGTCGCAATTTTGTTAATCGTATTAATTATTTTTTACGCTACAAATTAAGTTTTTCTTCAAAATTTATTATGTTTTCTATGAACAAAAATTATCAATTATTATTTATGGATTTTAGTGGTTATTTTTGGTAGGAACGATTTTATTAACTTAATACGATACTGAGGCTGTGACCGGTTTTCGACTCTGTCACTCGTCTGAACTTGTGCGGTGGTTCGTGCCGCGCGCGCTTTGTTGGAAGCATTTTTCTTTTGTTTTTGGACATCATGACGCAAGCTTTAGTGAAATTGCTCTATGATGATAAGTGGGAGGTTTATCCGTTGAAGACGTTTGCTGACGCAGCTACTGGTCTGCGGGTGATGTTCGAGCCTGGCAGTTTTGATGAGTTGCGCGGCAGAATTCATGATGGAAGGAAGGCGAACAAAGCCGCAGCCTAACTTCTGCACACAGGTAAGTGATTTCGTTTTCTTGAGCACATAGCCGCGTTTTTTTTTTCACTTGGACGAGCGTGAGATGTTAAGCACACCGTTCACTTTCTGCAGGCAAACTGCATGCCCTGGAGCGATAGCGTGCGAAGCTAGCGCTTGCTGAAGCCGCTGCTTCGATTGAAATGTTCGTAATATTATCTACTAATTTGCTATCGCAATCGATGCTTCGCCTTTGGAGCGACACTGCGATATTTAAAAAAATATTCTTAATCTGTAGTGGCTCATCGTATACCTTAAGGCAAGTGTGCACATTTTCTCGCCTAGTCGTTAACTGCGGCTCTGCGTTGTGGCTAATGTCGCGGTGTGCTGCAAAATATATTTCGCCTTTTCGGTATGTGCGGAGAACAGCCTACCGATAAGTCCTGCATCGGCGCGATGATTACACGGATACACATCGTAAATGAACAGAGGCGTGGTGGCGACGTCGGCAAAGCCGCCGACGGGCTTGCCTTATCACACATCGCCACCCCAACCGCAGTAAGCATATTTATCAAACGTAACGTGTTGCCGTTTAAGGCGTACTGCACGCTTTTAATAGGCGATAACTCAAGCGCGCCGCCGTTCTCTGATACCTCTTTGAGCTGGGCCGACTCGAATGTGCGTTGCTTGCAGAAACGAAAGGAACGCCAGACGGCTCATCGGCGCCTCAAGCTAAGCGCCGCACTCGAGCACCGTTAGCGCGGCGAGGAATGGCTCGTTCATGAAGATAGCTAACTGCACAGACGCAAGCGTGCAATGCGCACAGGACGCGTACGCAACGCGCGGCACACAAATCGCGCGGAATGTTCTTAGCCACTCAGTAGCGGATACTAAGCTTCAAAGAAGCGGTGCCGGTTCTCACTAGCACGCTCGCGCGCGCATCGCTCTCGGCGAATTTTTAGGTCTGCCTTGCTGCTCCCGAAGATTCGGACTGCTGCTTGGTATCGGCTGTGTACTATAGCATGGTATTTCGTGTTGTGAGAGAGCCGGGAATATATTTCACCGGTGTGAAACAAACATCGCTGTGCGTATCTTTCGTAACATTTACTGTAACGCTCCATTTCATCATTTTCGCGACGGCCCTCTTGAAAGAGACGCAAATTTTTAATTGCCAGTGTATTGTGTACTAATATTTAGTGCGTGGTTATGTATATTGTGTGACATTTTTAATTTGCATTATCTAATTCTGTCTACATTCCCTTCTCTACAGGTTACACATGCACCAAATGCCCAGGTGCTAACGTGTCGTTCGTCAAGAACAGCTTGGCGTCGTTTCTCGCAAGAGACATCCATTCATCTGCGGCTGATTCACCAGGAAGCTTGCATCTCTGTTGCCACTCTGCGCCAAGTGGGATTTTTAACTATTTTTTATTCTGCCCTGTGGTGTACGCTGTGACGCTGTGAAGACTTACTTTCGATGTGTTCTGCCTTTTAGTTGTAAAGAATTGGCTACCTTGTGAGTGGAGGTAGTTCCTTTTTCTTGTGAGAATTTTTATCCTAACCAAGTGGTACATGCGTACTTGAAACAGCAGCACAGACGAGGGTAATGAAGTAAGTAGGAACACATACAAGCGCCGACTCAACTAGAAGTTTATTCTTGAAGACAGGTTGTAAACACATTGGAACTTGACAAAGATAATAAACCATGTATGCGTGGCCTTTGTGATTAAACAAAATTGTGTTTTCTGCTGTAAGGGGTAGAACGAACAATTGTTTCATCACAAAGACGAGAACACAAGAGAAATTATGGAAGCCTTATTTATTGATTTCAAAGAAGACAAATGCATAAGCTATCTGTTGCTCTTAATGGGAAAGAGTTGGGATTTTTAAAAGAGCTCTCCTTGTTTGGTGGTATCACTTATAGGACATCTTTGACTGTTTTTTTACCTGCATATTTATACTACAAAACACGTCTTTCGTTCCTTTTTTTTTGTTGCACCGGGCTGTCTGCCACGCATGCATGGCTATTTCTTTGTCAAGTTGGCCAGTGTGCTTAATATCTTTGTCGTCACAAACAAACTTCTAGTTGAGTCAGCATTATTGTGTGTTCCTACCTTGTTTCACCGTTCTCATCTTTGTTTGAGCTGTTTGTAAAGTATGTACACACACCAAATTACCAAAGTATCCGTAAAATTGAGATACATGAACTTATTTCCACTATTTATTTCTGCAAGAATGGTATAGCTTCTCATCTCGTTTGTTCTTAACGTTGTTGTACAGTTTTTGTAATATATAGCTTGGAAAGACGTTTTCTGTCAGATTAAATATGCATGTATGTCACTTTCGATATTTTTTTTTCAACATGGGTAGTGCAGCTCCTTCCGTCTTTCAGTTACTGCTTTGTCGCAACTTTTATATATTTTATGCAGCGAAATGCTGGTGGAATTATATATATTTATGTGCGCAAGTGTGGTAAATGGTGTTTTGTATGTGCTTTTATTTGCATTTTTACTAGCTCTCCAATCTAGCTGTACAGTTATTGAAACCTTTTCTCATGCTTTATAATGAGTCGTTCTGGGCTCTTTGATGATGCAGGTGACCATTTATTTCACTGTTGGGAATTGAGTTAGCTGTGTGTCACTCCAGTTGTCTGTGTATTTTATGTCACTTTATTATATCGTTGAAAGTATTAGCCTTGCATTAGCTTTTTATTGACCGAGGTACCAGTTAGTTCCTGTGTAGGGTGAAAAAGGCCCAAAGAAATGATTTCGTTAGCTTTGTTCAAGTCCAGAAAAAATTCACTGATGAGCTCACTAAATTAGAAAATGCCACCAGTAAACTCTTCCGTACCCAAAAGTAACACAAAAAATTAAATACTGTTCACACTCGAGAGGGAAACAGCGCGAAAAAACACGTCAAGAAGGGAGACACACACCAGCGCTTATTGTCCCTCTTGTCTTGTGTTTTTTGCGCTGTTTCCCTCTCGAGTATGCACCGACTAGCCCAAGCCTCTACTGTCTTGAAATACTGTGCAGTTCTTGACTTATGCCGGGGGGGGGGGGGGTGGTAAACTGCTTTTACAGCACAAATGTTTTAGAAGTTTACCTCTGAAAAACACGATTCAGGTGTTTTGTATATATACACATGAAGTCATTTGTTTCCAGTTTACTTGTTATTTTGCCTACTCACAGGCAGCCGTAAACCCTTCTGTGAGTGTTTACTGGGTGTGTGAAGCATTTTACTGTAAGGTATCCAGTGGTCTTCATTTTTGTATTTATGCATGCAAGCCAAGAGTTCATGTGTTCAAAGTTAGTTACAAGGGTATGCTTAAGGTCTGCCTTTGAGTCACTTGACTGTTGTTTTTACAAAATATATATTTTTTCTGCTGTAATTGTGAAATATAATTCTTTCTGCTGTAATAAACTTCAAGTTGAGTGAGCATTCATGTGTATTCTTGTCTTAATTCAGCGTTCGCATCTCTGTTTGAGCTGCTGTTTGTCAAGTCTGTACATACACCAAATTGCCAAAGTGCTCGTAAAATTGTGACACATAAGTCTATTTGCATTGTTTATTCCTGCAAGAAGGCCATAGGTTTCCATCTTCCGTTTGTTTTTAACATTGCTGTACATCTTTGTAGGTCAAGTTCAAGGAGTCCCTTAGGTAGCCAATAAGAGTGATAACTTTGGAAAATTTATTAATTTCATCCATCATCATCACTGTTTTAAACCCACTAAGTTCTACTTTTCAGTTCTCATGACCCTGCTTTGTGCTGTGCTGTACAGGCACCGGAAGCTTTTTTATGCTGTAAGTGCAGGTGGTGTTGTATATCTTCCAGAAAAAATTGTTGCGAGTTTAACTAGGCATGTGTACGCTTTTGCTACATTTTTTCAGCATGTGTGCTATAGTTCTGCTCCCTTACACTTAATAGCACTGTAGGCACTAGCTTATGTCTTCGGGTTTCATACAGTTGTGCCTTATATACTGTAATAATGTGTCATGTGCATGCTCTATTACATATTAGGGTACATGAATTATGTCAGTCGCTCCTTTGCTTCTGTTCGGATTAGGGAAAGTTATGTGAAGAGGCACCGGGGCATGCAAGTGCAAATAGCAAAGCAATTTCAAAATTAAGTGCACTAAAATGCCACAAGCCCAACAAAATATCAATCATATTTCAGTGGCAATTTTTGAAGTATCAATGCCATCTCAACAGGCGCACAATGTACTTTTCAATGCTGTGTCAATAATCACTCAACAAATGGTCAACAGAACAATCACAACAACATTTCAAGACTGCATCAATGGAAACCCAACAGAAATTTAACAGAAATTGCACAATGATATGTATGAGCACAATGTGCTTTCAATACAAACTCAACAACTATTCAACATTGACTTGCCCAATTGTGTTTCAATAAAATTTCAGTGGCCAATATTCAAGAGCCCTCAACACTTTGCTCAATGATATCCCAACAAACTCCCAATGAATGCTCAATAAGACACTCAACATTGACCAATGATATTTCAATGCATTCTCAACAAAAAATTTTTGTAAGGGTGGTGTGGTGGTTGTTTGAATAAATGTTGTGCTGACTCTGTTATCAGATATTATTGCACTAAGTAACCACGTGGAAAATATTTCATATGCGATTGCACTATTGTTATCGCACAACCTAATACGAACGTGTAGGTGCCCCGCTACGGTATAGGACGATAAATGGGTCGATCATTCTTTCTAGTTAGTCGCCACTTAATACTGAACGCTTTGTATATGGCCTAAAGTACATTAAAGTGACGTTATTGTGATAACAGACGTTTCCTTTTGAAATGTTGGTAACAAGGAACCAGGTGCATAATTTGGTTATTTCAGTATATTCAGTTTTACTCGGAGTACTTAACTAAAAATAAAAAAAATATAACTTTCACCGTGACCTTTGAGATGCATTTTTGAAGTTTCACATAAGAATTATTTCAAAAGGTCTGAACAATTACTACTGCTATACAGCCACTCAAGAAACCGGTTATTAGGCTGTAAGTTTATTATCGTGATACATTGCGAATATTATACACTGAAATAAATTGTTTAGGCATCAAAGCACTGAACATGAGCACATTTCTAGCGGTAACCAAATAATTATTTCGCAGAGAAAAAAACAAAGATAAAGCTGACAAACAAGGAATAAAGAAGCAGGTACCACAATGTGTATTGGAATATATTCTGCTGGGGCGAGTGAATGCGCAGACCAAGACGTTGTTCGATATAGTGCAACCAAGACGAAAATTTTGCCTAGTCACATTGCGTCATTTGATTTAGTGTATGTTTCAATTGTGCTTTCATTTATCTTGGAGGCAATCATAACACCCCCGTGCAATCTTTCGAGAAAAGCATTATTATCATCATGATCATCATCATTACAGTTGCGCCTGTGAGCCTTTGGCCATCTTGCGGTAAGTACAGCCGACTTCACAAGGGACGTGACATTACATCACTGGAGGCCGCCCACACAGACCAATGCCGACGGATGTGCTTGCAGCAGTGAAGATAGGGAACCGAAGGAACATGTTTTATATGAATGCAAGAATAGGTTTAGGCTGCGCTTGCCTCCTTGAAGCTCTTGGGTTCAGGGATAGCAGGGGAAAAGTTAACATGTCCACAACAGAAATTAGGAGAGCCTATTAAAGATTTGACGGCAGGACAATAAGGAGACCACCAAAATTGGAGGGAACAAAGTTCCAATTTAGGGTTCTGAAACCTTTATTCAGGAAATTTTACGTTTGTAAAAGAAAAAAAGGAAAGATAGGTACCACAGGTAAAAATATTAACACAGCTTGGTGGCGCAGCGAACCGCTTCATTTCTAGGGGGACGCTCATAGCATTCATTCATTCATCCAGCCGTGCCAACGATCAACTACTTATGAAAGTCCCCACGGAATACCCGCTTTACAGACAGGGTGGGTAGGAGTGGGTGTCATCTCTTTATTTATTTATTTATTTATTTATTTATTTATTTATTTATTTATTTATTTATTTATTTTTATCTATATTTGTCCCTCGCCTTTGTCCAAATTCGCTGCTTATGTCAATGAAGCATTTTCACGAATAAATATGGGTTTTCCCATTTATCTCTGTAGTGTGTAGAAATACCTCTCTTCTGCCTCACGTCCCCGTAACAATATAACTAACGGAGATCCCTGTGTGAAACAAATAAAGAATGCGCTTCGCAGGTATTTTTGTATGGAGCAAAACATAAAGTACACAAAAAGTCTTCGAGCCCGCTTCGTCTGCAAGCAGCCAAATAAGGTTTATATATGTAATGAAAAGAATTCTGACTGTGCGACATAACCAAAAGAAAAAGAATAAACGAAGCGTAGCAACCTGTAGCGACTGCCTCCAGGAACGATATGAGGTGTCAGATAAGAGGACAAATCTTCTTTAAATAAGCGCTTTCACTGGCAATGGTATTTTTGCGATGGGCAATCTAATCATTTGCGCGCCTACATACGCTTCAGAGCGAATTCCGAGTTTGGACATAGCTGCAAACTCAGCATAATGTTGGTTAACTGTTTATTTTGTTTGTGGCCCTCCCTCGCTATCGCGCTCTTTCTCTCTGTCTCGTTTTATTCATTTTATTGGTAGAGTGTGCTCCCTACGTGGACAGTTTCATATGGCGAATTTGAAAATCGGCTTTCGGCTGCCGTCTTCGGGGCACTCGACAAATTACGCGTGTGATACGGCCAAGAGTGTACCAAAGTAGCTTTGCAATGAAGAAATGAACAATGAATAGAAAGCTCTCGCTTTTCAGCTCAATGAAATCTGAAAGAAGCGAAATTTAGTATAATAGCTCACCCCACAATGATCGTCAGAACGCATTGCCGTGTTTCTAGGCTGCTGCACTACAAAAAACATGTAAAAAAACGAAAAAAAAACACATCTACCTTCATTTAACCTTGTGGCAGTGGATGTACGGCGAAGCAGGTGTGAGGACGTTAGACAAGCACCGCCGCCCCAAGCGACGTACGTGATGCGCGTACGCAGATGTCATTACGTGCAGCCTACATCCTCATCCTTCTTGGCTGTCCGCCAAGCACACGTGCCATATTGAAGAAATTATTGTCTAAAAGGAAATTGAGCCAGAAAATGCGTTAAGTACGAGTTACAGACCGGCTGCAGACATAACAGCTTCGCCATGTTATTCGACCATACGAAAAAACAGAAATCTGTTACTTGGAAACTGAAAAAACAAGACACTTTTCCTGCTGCGGTTTGAGGTTTGTTTGAGTGGCCGTGGCCGCTTAATGGCCGTAACGTTAGAACAGCCTATGTCCCCATTTTTGTAGGCCTTCCGCCTAGAGCAAGTACGTTATTGAAGTAATTATACTTCTCAAAGTAAAATGTGTCCGAAAATTCGTGAAGTGTGACTTGCACACGACCTACAGACATGGTAGCATCGGATTGTAATTAGAATATATAAGAAAAGTGAATTTTGTTACGCGGAAACTGAAACACAATCCCTGTTTCCACCAGCCGTTTTTTTGGGTGAGCACGCCATGAAAAATCCGCACCAACTGGACGGCTTTGCTGCAAAAAATCGCACTTCTTTCCAAACAGCGAAGCACAGAGAGCAAGACAGCGTTGCGCTCCGGTTGGTCGGAAGGTGTTACAATACGCGGAGACTACATGTTGTCGGTACGTAGTGTGCTAGGAAACTGCTGCGATGTAGCAAGAACAGAGCCCCGGGAGCTATACCAGGCGTCTGAAAACGCTAGCATGATTGGCAGCGCAGCCAGCGGCCCTGGAAGCGTCATATTTCTCGATGGTGCACGGGATGAGATGAAGAGCACGAGTTTGCGTCTCGGCAGAAACGTTTGTGTGCACAACGCTATCGCCAGCAACGGAAGGCAGAGCGTGCCCATTTGGCTTTGTTGTCTTTGCAGCCGAGTGACGGAGACAAGAACTTTAATTGGTCGTGAGAAACAGTGGGCAGGGTCGCCCTGCAAATTTGTTCGCGCCTCTGGGCACCTTGTAACACTCCTCTTGCTGTTTAATTGCGTGACACTATGGTGGCGCCGGCGGTGCGAATGCACTTCGGCGGTCCATAAAATTGCTCTCAGAGAGAGAGAGAGAAGTTTAATGATGCGAAATGCAGAGAGGCCGGCCTGAGGTAAATTCCTCTAGCCAGCTACTCGGCGTTGGTGGAAGGGGAAGAGGGAAAGAAAGAGGGTAGAAAGAGACGCATGATGGGTGACGATGACGAGAAGGAGGATGTAAAACATGTGGCAAACAATTTTGCATGCTCCTGTTTGCATGCGTGCTTTTTAAGAAGTTCAGTAACGCCTGGATGGCCTTGAAACTCGATTGACCGTCTGGCGAAGGAGGTACAATAACGTCCTCCAACAACGGTGGGCTGTCGAGACGCGTAAAGTCCTTCTTGAACCTTTCACGCTCTTCCACTTACTTAGGGCAGTCACAAAGCACATGGCCTATAGTCTCATTTACATGGCACAACTCACAGTCTGGAGACTCCATGCGTCGCATCAGGTGCACGTATCCGTGCGTAAACGCTACTCCCTGCCTTAGTCTGTCCATAAGACTGGCACAGCCGCGTTGAATTTTTGGTGGTCGCCTAAATTTCATGGTATGGTCTAATCTCTGTAGTCGCATCTGTCGATTATCCGGATTGTCCCGGTGCTTTTGTGTCGATTTTCGGATGACACTGGAGAGGAGGCAATTGGCGTCGGCTCTTGAAAAAGTAATTGCAAGCATTGACTCTGGTTCTTCGAGTGCTTTCTTCGCTTCGGCATCGGCCAGTTCATTGCCGTGTATGCCACAGTGACTGGGAATCCACTCAAATGTGATGTGGTGGCCATTTTTTTTTGCCGTAAAGTGCATAGCTTGGCAGTTTGAAGAGCCAACACTCTGAAAGCGCTTTCTTTCAACACCACACTAAGTAGTTGCAGAGCCGATTTTGCGGCACTGAAGGCTGTCCATACTTGAGGACGCTGTCGCAAAATATATTGAATGGCCTCTCTCATTGCCACTAGTTCCGTAGATGTTGTAGTCGTCTTGTTACACAGACGAAACCGTCGAATGACTTGATGCGCAGGCACGACAAAAGCCGCACCAGACGCATACGACGAGACCGATCCGTCTGTATACACATTCACCAAGGACTCATTCTTTCGACATATATTGAAGTGTTAAATGTCTCAGGTCGACGGCAGGTATTCGCAATTTTTTTAGAAATTCCGGGAATAGATACCCGTATATTGGACATTACCCAAGGGGGAATACGTGGAAGGTGAGCAAGCGCAAAGTATGATGGCATGGCAGATTCTTGGCATTCATTAACACTTGAAAAAGTGGAGCCCGGCCGTATGTCGGGAAGTGTCGATAAGGGGTGGCATCCATGACGGCACAGCAGTCGCAGGAATACTGGAAGAAGTTCGCGTCGTAGATAGACTGGTAAAAGGGTGACGCGACCCTCCTCAATTGTTCCGTAGGTTGAGGTGCAACGTGGAACACCGAGACATGTTTTCAGCATCTGTGCCTGGGCCCTTCCCAGCGTACGCAAACATGACCGGCTCGCAGCTGATAAAACTGACAGGCTATACCGAATGTAGCCGAAGTAGAGAGCCTCCTACAGCCGGAGTAGCGAATGCTCAGATGGAACCCACTTCATACCGGCCAGAAATCGAAAAACTTGAGCAAGCCCAGTTAATTTTTTCTTTAACATTGCCACAGCCCTTATAAAAATGACTATTGAAATGTTGTTGGTATATTGTTGAGGAATTGTTGACACAATATCCATTCAATAATGTCTCAATAGTTATTGAACGTACACAACAATACCTCAACAATAAAGTTGTCGAGCGCTTCACAACAGTAAAGTCATTGACTAATTGTTGTTGAAATATTGTTGAATAATGTTGAGTTTTATTGAGAATTGTTGAGCAATATTGACACTGAATATATATATATCTGAAACACACACAGGTGGACGTGTGTGTGTGTGTGTTTTACACATATATATTGTTTTATTCTTCACTTAATCACCACTAAATATATAGAGTGTCACATAACTTGAACCAAAGGCCTATCTCTCGTGTCGTAACTGGGGGAGCTTGTGGCAAGACAACGCTGCCGCAAGCGTTCCGCTTCGTTTGCCCTAAATTCAGGGTCGGCGGCTCTTCGCTGACGTTTCGCCTGGGCTTCGGAATCAGTCAGGCTAGAATCAACATGCTAGAATCGGACGACAATTAAGCTTCGCTTACTAGAATCGGAAGACAAGCTTTGCTTACGTAAGCGAAGCTTGTCGTCCGATTCTAGCATGCTGATTCTAGCGTGACGGCTTCCGAAGCACAGGCGAAACGTAAGCGAAGAGCCGCCAACCCTGAATTTAGGGCGAACGAAGCGGTACGCCTGCGACAGCGTCGTCTTGCCACAAGCTCCCCCAGTTACGACTCGAGCGATAGGCCTTTGGTTCAAGTTATATGTGACACTCTATATATTTAGTGATGATTAAGTGAACAATAAAACAATATATATATGTGTGTGTCTAAAACACACACACGTCTATGTGTGTGTGTTTCAGATATACATTCAATGTCAATATTGCTCAACAATTCTCAGTAATACTCAACATTATTCAACAATATGTCAACAACAATTAGTCAATGACTTTACTGTTGTGAAGCGCTCAACAACTTTATTGTTGAGGTATTGTTGTGTACGTTCAATAACTATTGAGGCATTATTGAAAGGATATTGTGTCAACAATTCCTCAACAATATGCCAACAACATATCAATAGTCATTTTTATAAGGGACCCCCATTACCTAGATAGAGGAAGGGCTGTTGATTTTGTCTCTTTGGGTCCCACGTATGACAAGGGCAGTTCAAGGAAGCGTTACAGGTCCCCGTGCCTACAGGGGATATGTGCCATTGAGCTTGGACCCTTTCTGCACACCATCCAGGATCGGCCCACATGGAAGGGGTGCCATTGAACTTGGCCCCTTCCTGCACTGCCTCCAGGATAGGCCCACTTTATCTGCCCCTCTATCTGCCTTGTGGTATTGGAAATGGCAAATAAAACTTCAGCGTACTTGAAGTTACAGCTTGAGTGATATTGTCAAGAAACATTGGGAAGAACTCAGAAGCAATGTTTTTTTTTTGTAATTTGTTTGGAGAGTAACTAGCGTATGCAGTAAAGGGTTGGTGCCAGACACCGCATTTTTTCAAGTTTGGTTGCTCGGATGATCTGGTTCTGTTCTCGCAACTTGTCATAATGGTTTTTGATGTGTGGCAAAGCCAGTGTCAAGCAGACACCATTTACTATTTAGTTTTCTCATGTTTTGTTTAAATCAAGTACAATGTATTGCATGCACGGTACGTTATATTGCACTCTACGTTCATACAACAGTTGTACTCGTGCCTACGGGTGACTAAATTTCATTTTCAACTTGCCGGCATGTTCTCGTTTTGAGTGCCCGGATAACAGCTTTGGCTTTTGGCTCAAGGTCACTTGAAGATCGCCGACTACGGGAGCTAAAAGGATTTCATGCTTAAAAGAGTAGGCAACCTTAAACTTTGACCTAGGTGTTTCTTTTTGGAACTCGCACCTCGGCGTTGGTGTTCTGTGCTTTGGTAAGCAGTAATAAGCGATTTCTCATCAATTATAATTATTCCAGACACTTAAGTAACTCAATGAACTAAGCTTATGCTTTGATATCATGGCTATAAAGAAACCGATGAATTTTGCACTGTACTACTTTTTTTCTTTTTTTCCTGATTTATTTATAATCTCGTATCAGATAATTAGTTATAATTATCCCAGACACTTCAGCAAGTCAGCTTGCAACAAAACTTATGCTTTGATATCATATCTATAATGAAAGTCATGAATTCTGAACTGAACCATTTTTTTCTATTTTTCTGATTTACTTGCATTGCGTCCCCGGTCGTCTCAGCTAATTAATTCTAATTATTCCAGACACTTCAGTAACTCAACTTATAGCTAAACTTATGCTCTGATATCATATCGATAATGAAATTCGTGAATTTTGTACTGTACTATTTTTTTCGATTTATTTTCACCTCCTGATCATCTCAGGAGGTGAACCAAAAGTACTGTCCAAAGAACAAATGGCACTCGACGCTCCTGCCACTAAAAACTCCCGATACAGCTTTCTGCTGCTCAATACGTGCAACATAAAAGTGATTTCTTTCTTTTTCTTTTTTCCGAGCTTGAAAGAAGCCCGCGAATACACGCAAAATTGCCGCACAACTAGCCGCTCGAGGCACTATGCGCGTATCCGCGGGCTTTCACGCTCGGAAAAACACTTATGTAGCACGTATTGGGCAACAGAAAGCTGTATCGGGAGGTTTTCCTGTTGCTCTATAATTTTCTGATTGACACTTTTCATCTAAATATAACATCTGAGAAGCTAATTAATTAATTAATTAATTAATTAATAATTATTATATAATAACTATCTAATTATTTATCTAATGCAAAAAATTGAGTATCTGTAAGTGACGGCAAACAACATTACCTTGGTTCTGTCCAGCTACGTGGCATTTGCATATATTTAAGTGATGGTGCTAGAAAGTTGGGACGCCCTGTATATACTGGGTGTTCAAAATTAGGCTTTACGAAATTTTTTAAAATCGCTTGTAGCAGGTAGCATAATTCTTATCGCTTAGCTTGGTTATTCGAAGAAACGGACATTAGTAACACAAGAAATTGAAACTGATATTGTAATAAATAACAAAAATTTACAAATGAACTTCTTAGTTAATTATTTTGCGACACATATTGCAATATATGAATTGTAGCCGGTGAGTTTGGAAGACACATACACCTAAAATGAATTTCCAGGATAACACCAGTTTCGAGATATTATTGCCCTTTGTGTGGGACGAAATACATGGGCGTTTTAGTTACTTTTGTGCTTCAATGTATAAAACAGCATTTGGTAACAAAGTAAGTATAACAACAGTGCATTTTTACGGCGAGTTTTGTGGCGCATATCTGCAAACTGGTGTCATTCTGGAAATTCATTCAAAGTGAATACGCCTGACAAGCTCACCGGCTCCAATTCGTAAATCGCAATATTTGTCGTAAAGTAATAAAATAAGAAGTTAATTAGTGATTTCTTGCTAGTTAGTTGAATCTTCGTTTCGATTGCTCGTGCTACTAATGTCCGCCTCATCGATTAACCCAGCTCAATGATAAGAATTATGCTACCTGCCACAGGCGATTTCTAAAGATTCCGTAAAACTTAATCATGAAGACCCTATATATATATATATATATGGACACAAAATTGGAGCACAAGACAAACGTCCCAACAAGCAGTGACCAATGACCGATGATCGGGCACCTCCTGGATTCCCATCGGCTTCTATTGTAAGTGGCCAGTGCCCTGTCTGTATCAGAAAAGGGCATTGCCTCCATGTTAAATATCGGCAAGATGGTGGGAAAAGTAGTATGTAACCATAATAAATGAATGCGTTTTTTGAAGAGTGCGTTTCGTTTAGTTGTTAGCCCTTAGCGCACAATAGAATGAAACAAGTTTGGGTGATCTCTGAGACGTGGTGTCCATATTTTACATGAAAGCCTAGGTCTATTCTGTAACACATACAGACGCGGTGCTTTCCAGTGTGCTGGGAAACTGCTTGGCAACCACGCATAATCTACGCTGTTATACTTTTCCGCTGGCAAATCGTAGCGCAGAAGCACAGGCACAAATGTTTAATCAATGGGACGGCATACTGTCTACCGTTTGTCATGATGTCAAACTAACAAGCAAGAAAAGCGACAATTGTGTACGTTGCTGGTCCTTAGTTCATTTCGCACCGGTTGCTTCACGTATTAAAATAATTATTTCTTTTTTAATCCAAACGATGAAAACTGTGCGCGCACACAGGGCGCGACATTTGCGAAGTTTGGATTTTGCACTATTTCCCGCGTGCTCCGTACGTGACCGGCCGCCGCAATGCGTTACCGCGATAAAGAAAATAGTTCCTCAAGGAAGCTAAGCAGAAAACTTTCATACTCTTGCAAACCGCAGAAATTGTTAAGAAATACCATTATATTACAAGATTTGTTAATAAATATTGCAATTTATGTCTATGAAAGCCTTGATTTGTATGCGTGTTTTTGTGTGAATGCGTGTTTGCGCTGTTGACTCTTTCGCGCATTCCGGAACTTTGTGCGTGCGGCGTATGTGTGCGGGTTGCGTGATGAGTTTGCTGCGTTTTCTGTGCCCTTTGCCTCGCTGTGACATCTTTGGTATATTCCAACTTGTTGCTCGCTCTTTATGGGCTACACGTTGCCTCGAAGATCACCATGATCGCCTCCGACTCAGCCACATCGAAGGTGAGTGAGTGTGTCGAATTCCTCTTGCTCGTTCATTGCGACGCTATCAGCAAAAGTGCGTACAGAGCCCGTGCGTGTCTTCCACGTGCCTCTGTGCTCGTTTTCATTGCTAGTACTATCCTTCCGTTGCGAGAATTGGTTGTGCAGCACTAGATTTGTGATATTGAACGTGAAGTTTTGTCCTGATTTAACTTCACAGCGCGCTTGTGGCGACGTAAAGCAGCTATGTGGAGCCAGCTAAAACAGGGCATACTGTGCGCGCCACGATTTTTGGTACGGTGTTCCAGCGCCGATTGAAATTAGCCTTATTAATGAGCGCTCGTGCTCTGCCGTTTTGGTGGGCAGCTATGTGGAGCCAGCTAAAACAGGGCATGTTGTGCGCGCCACGATTTTTGGTATGGTGTTCCAGCACCGATTGAAATCAGCCTTATTAATAAGCGCTCGTGCTTTGCCGTTTTGGTGGAAACAATGCGACGTGAAATAGTCTGAACTGTACTGTAATCAAGTATATTTCGTTCGCGCAACGCCGTCCATTGACGTGCATCTACTACATGGCGTGTCGGGATCGGCGAAAATTTGCGCGGGGCGTTTTGCCGTTCGAATGTATTCTGCTACGCTGTTCGCTTCAAGGATCGAGTGCCCAGAGTCCGCTGACACGCCGTGCGGTAGACACGCGTTGTGGCGCGATAATAATAAAGAATTGCAAGGGCGTATATGTGATTCTATGTGATAGGTGAGATAAAAAAGGGGTGATGCCAGCGAATGCTGTAAAATCATAAGGTCATGTGTGGTTTGTTTTCCGCCGGTACGCGCGCGGTGAACTTTTTATTGCGATAGCAATTATATGGACACTTCTACCGGATTTCTGCCGTCGCCGTCGCCGTGTGGTTCCCTATAGATAACATCTTCGCCGCGCGCCGTATGCCCGAACGGAAGCGTGCGGGGACGCGCGCTATCACGGAGAGCGAACGCACTCAATCACCCACGCGCAAGCAAGGAAGCGGGAAGCCAGCGCCGGAGGGAGCGCGGGGGGGAGGGGCACTTCTACGCTGCCAACAACCGCGCTCGTCGCTCGTCCGCACCGTCTCTTATCTCCACACGGCTCTGACCTTTATGCGCCGTGCATTCGCCGCTCAGTTTCCGTTGAAGCGATAGACCGCACGTGCCTTCGCCCGCTGCTGCGGCGTATATATGCGCTTGGTGCCAGCGTTTTGACAGTCGTTGTCTGCAGTCATTCAGTGTGATCTATTCATGTTTGTTTGTGCGCGCTCACACCACGCTTGTTCAATCAGTTAGTAATAGTCGGGCCACATTTTCCAACGCACGCTACACATGCAATGCTGCCCGGGTCGGCAGTGCAGCGCTACAGGTGTGTCCCTTCGCACGCGCTGCCCACGGGAAGCGCTTCTCATCAACACCACCGTTTCACACGCGCCTCCTCGTGGCCATCGAGTCTCTCTTCATGTCGGCCTACTTACGCCACAGCACACCTGCTTACTTAATCAGCTCATGTTTACTACAATTCATATTGCTACCAAAGCCGCTCACCTTACTTCGTATGACATTGCTATGTTGCTATCGCATTCATTGCTTCGCCCTTAGGGCGAAACTGTGACATTTTTTTTACCATGATCTCCCTTCGACGCCATCGAGTGCTTCGCGCAAACGCCTTCGCGTAGGCGCTCTATATTCACGGAAAAGGCAGATTTTATGGGATTCTATGTTCTGCTTTAGTGGAATGAAACATTCAAAATAATGTCATCGTGTGTAGTTTCAGCCTTTGGCCCTTCAGTAACTGATTGATTTAACTGAGTTCGTAAATCAGTAAAGGAACGAGATGCTTGGGCATATTTGCCGTGTCGTCCCGCTGTGCTTCCAGTGGCATGTAGGCGTTATCGACAAATGTCAAAAATTAGCAAGGCTTTTTATGACTATAGAAGTAGACAGCTATGCCAATAAGTTATTTTTGCTTTGAATTGACACACTAAAGAGGAGAGAGAGTGAAAGGGGAGCGTATCCTTGTGAACTAAATGACGCTTTGACATAAGCTTAGAACAATGGTTTGTTGGTGGAGCAGTTCTGTGGAATACTTAGAGAGTAAGCAAACTGTAGTAGCAGCAGTTAGACGG
This sequence comes from Dermacentor silvarum, assembly GCF_013339745.2. Taxonomy (NCBI): domain Eukaryota; kingdom Metazoa; phylum Arthropoda; class Arachnida; order Ixodida; family Ixodidae; genus Dermacentor; species Dermacentor silvarum. The sequence continues at coordinate 94,901,779 of NC_051163.1, forward strand.
GGAGTAAAAAAATGCAACACTGGTTTTATATGAACGAGCTACCTTTAAGATGTGGCCGCAACAGTTCAGTAGATGAGCAAAAATAATTTTAAAATTTAGGAGAGAAATTAAAAATAAATTACTTGCCCACCTCACACTGCCAGTGGCAAGAGTAGCCATGCTTTAATGTTTTCAATCAGTCATTTAAATCCATCCATTTATGTCGGCCTAATCGTCCATGTAGATGTTTTGATTGTTGATTTTGACTTATTGTGGCGTCACATTTTAATACTGACATCTGTTTTCAGAATCAAAATGAGCCTGGAGACGCCACAGCCGGAATGCGAACGGTGAATTGGTTGGCCATTAATCGTCTAGCGTCACCATGATCAAATGCACTGTTGCCATGAGAATGTATTGCCGGGAGGTATTCTCCTTAAGATTTAGTAAAAATGGTAGCATTAAGTGTCTGCTCTGCGATTTTCATAGCCTTTGAGTTGCGAGTCGATTAATTTATTTGATGAGGTGCGCAGTTGGCACACCCTGCCTTTGTACCCATTCAGCTGAGTAGGTCTGGGACACAGCAAGCGAATCTGATGTGTAGTGGTAATCGCATTAACGTCGACAGTTATCTTCCTGTTTGAGCTGCTACTGCTGCTTGCCAACACAAGCAGCAGTTGCCCAAGATGGCATGAAAGAGGTTCATTGAAGAGTGGCACATACCCTGAGTCACATACCTAGAGATCCAAGCAGGTCCATCAGATGGTTATTAACCCACTTCCCTCAACATAGCAGCCCTACCCATTAGGCCATTGACCACCAAGTGACACAAATTGGCTGGAAAATAGAGACAGACACCCGAAAGTATGTGGAGTATCCTAAATATGCTACTTGCATTTAAGTTTTCGATGCTTTGGTTTACTTACTATTTTATTTTGTACTGGGTGAATCCTTGTTTTTCTGAAGCACATGGGATCCTAACAGCATAACAAGCTATGACATTAGTTTTAGTTGTTTTTTATTAGTGACATTAGTTGACATATTATGTCTGGAGCAGGCAGTATCTCTGCGATTTATTTGGAGTGTGGCTGTTGTGGAAATGTGCTTAAAGTCCTTAAACTACCTCACTAATATTTACCTAAATGTGCCGTTTCACATATGTTGGAGAAGTGCTCATTCAGATGGTCCTGGCACAGCTTGCCATGGTGGACCAGGCAAGTTTGCAAGGGCCTTGATTCACCATGTGTTCACAAAGAAGAACCTCATAGGGCACTCACTTCTCGGAAACAACACCACCAATAGGCAAAAAGAGGCTCTTGGCCTTATCAGGGTCAGCGCTGTTATAGGCAACTACCATACATCCTTTTTCCCGTTGCATTTTTGCATTCACATTTTTACTTGGAATTACCAGCTTGCCATTAGCATAACAATTAACTTTCAAGTAGCCTGTGTCTGCAACTACGTGCTACAATAGCCTACTATTTGGAATGAATGTTCATTTGATATCAAGTCTCTAACGCCTCCATACTTAAGTGCTAAATTTTAAAAGCAGCCTTAACGGCCAGAAGTTATTGGTGGCTCCAACTGGCAAAGTTAGGTGTATTTGCGCATTAGTTGCACTACTTGACTGTTCTTGCAATGAATAGTTGCAATGAAGCAACTACCAATCTGTAGTACCAATCTGTGAAGCACGCCACAAGTCTGGCGTATAGAGGGTGTGCTTAAGTAGCCTGAAAGTGTTGTTATAATTGTGGAGAAGCTATGCTCAAGAGCAGTTACTGGTCAACTCGAGGGACAGCACTTCCACCAAATTTCAGCAATCAAAATGGCCCTCCAGATTCTAATGCAAAACATAGTGGTTTCACCTATTTCAACAGACCACATTGAATTAAAGTTGCTCCTGTCTTGAAGGAGGTCCATGTGGTGGCAGACAGTAGCCTTTCAGCAGAGGGAGCTTAAGTTACGGGTCATAATTGTTTGGTTGTTTCGATCAAAGCAACAATAGGAACAGTTGCCAACTTCGTTGTCAACATTGCTATGTTTAGCGATGTCCATTCATTCTAGACACTCAACCTATTATTTATTTCCAATTTCTAAGATGTGGAAAAAACAAAGGTATTGATTTCACTTTTCCTCACGTTCCCATAAAATGATCAGTACTCAATAGGCCCTTGGCAGCTACTATATAAAGCTTCTTACAGAACATGAGGCATGTCCACAGCTCCCACTCTGAAATTGTTGGAAATGTATCCTGGCTTTCTTACTTCAAGGACGCACTTGCCTGTTTTCAGCGTTATTATAAACCAGTGGTGAAGTACTGTGGGTTTAGCTTTATCAAAGATTGAATGAGCTTTGTAGGTGTTCATGTTTAACCCTTTGAGGATCACATATTTTCTGGAAATACGTCCCCCAGTTTAAGCATTATACTTTTATTCTGGATTGTTCTTCAGAGTGACATTTCGAGAAAAAAATGGGTAAATAATGTTTTAGGTCACAAAGTGACAAAGGTTTCTTAGTGTCTGCAGTTTTACACCATGTTTATTGTAGCATGCAGGGCAAACTAGCATAATCACATTTTTAAAATGTAATGACACTCACAAAACATTAACTAGGTGAATACTCCCAAACTACTGCAGTGATGGGCACCATAGAGTAAAGAGAAATATCAGTTTTGGAAGAAGCCAAGGGGCAACAGCACAATCAGAATTTTTGTAGAAGTCGCAGAAGGTTACACAATCTGTAATGTGGTGCTTGGGGACACTTCATTCTTAAAAGGCATGCTTATTTATATGTTCTTTCGCCGCCTCATATTTATTGTCGTGACCACACGATTTGTTTCCGCCTCTCTACATGCATGGCAGTGACCCTCAAAGGATTAGCAGAGTCAGTCCACTTGCATATTTCTCTTGTAAGACTGAGCATTTCTTCGTATTTCTGCTTCGCATTTATTTGTGTTAGTGTAACCAGGTTGGCGCGCAACTGCAGTAAATCCTCGTTATAAGCAGTATTTTCCTTTAAGTAGAGAGGCATAAGAATGGCTATCATAATGCGAGAAGTGCACTCCAGCAGCATATGAGCTCGTAAAACAATTCAGATATACCATACTCAATTCTGGTCACATAACCGTATTTGGAGCAACTCCTGCAAGGAAAAGTCCAATGAAGTGCTGCACATTTTGATTATGAATGTTGAGAGAACTAATTTTAGTTGCCAGTAGTCTACCATTAGTTTTTTCACCAACAGTATGAACTCTTTTTCCCACCATTTTGTTCCTAAGCAAGCAATGTTCACATTTTTCACACCAAGGATATTCACGAAGTTATTCTACCACAGTGGGCTTTTCCTGTTTGCCTTCTGCATATTGTACTAAGTGGAGTCCTCCGGCGCCACTCCACTTTGAAAGCTGGTCATTCTCTAGAATTGAACTCGTCAAAACTTTGAATAAACAAAACAAATGAAGCAGTTTCATTATAACAGGGTGTACTGTATGTCACACTTTTGCATGTGGAACATTGATCTTAAACGTCATGCTGGTTTTCCTTTTTTTACAGGCTTTACCTGTCACAAGTTTCCTGGAACAAACATGGCCTACATTAAGAACACTCTGGCCTCACTTGTCGCAAGGGACCTGAAGTGTCCAGAAGAGCCCAAGTCTGTGGACAGTTCAAGTGCTGTGCACTTGCAGCCCTCAACATTTTTATTAATATTATGTTTCTAGTCACCTGAAAAGCCTAGGTTGGATCGTTCAGACACACGTACTGTGTTGTGATTAATTATTAATTGCACAAGTGTTGCGCTTTGTATTTTAGTACATTTTTACGTAAATTTATAATATATTTCTACAAAAGATAGTGTTTCTTGACTATTTCATTTCATAGGTATCTCGGGTCGTTTCATGCCAAAACTGTTCCATGACGGCACACCATTTCAAGTTTGTTTGATAAAGTAAAAGTAGGCACAGTGAGAAATTTTCCAGAAAATTAGGTTTCATACATACACCAGAAAGTGGAATCTGTGCTATTCTCAGAGTGGTTCTGTTTAAGAAAAAGTACATATTAACATATGGTTGTAGTAATGGTTTATTTTGCTATTTCAAAACAGTAAGAATTAAGAGGTAAAAGTTTGCTTAAATTCAGAGTGCAACAACAGTTCTCGGGCAAGGCAGCGATGTGCTTTCTTTCATGTACACATGAAATCTGATTTCTTTCAAATTCTTTCATTTTAACTTGTTTTGCGGCACTCAAAAATTAAAAAAAAACATTTTTCCTCATGCCAGTTCCATTTAAATCTTCCAGCAGGTAACTAATGGCCACGGTCTATCAGATAGAAATCTTTAGTCAAAGGCAATAAATCGTTTGGTATGTAATGACCTGCCCAGGAACCTTGTAATCATGGCAGAAAACGCAACTGGATCATGCAACAAGCAATGCAGCACAATAAACTGCTGCCATGGCACAACCTATTGTAATTACCGTGTCTTTTCAGAGGTAGATAATGTTTAGTAAAATGGGCACACACCATTTAACCAATAAGAGTCTCAGTGGGCTCATGCAAATTGTGCCATGATTATTACGTTACTGGCTACCAAATAGAGACAGCAAGTACAGTTTAAATGTTATTTACTGTAATGCTTGTATATTATTTATTTTCTATTTATTTCAATTTTGAGAAATGTTTTACTTTAGGGCCACACAAACTTTACACCTCTCAGTATTCAATTTCGTTATTGTATCAAGCTGCTGGCAGTTTGTAGATTGGGACAGAAATTTTTTGATGTCAAGGCACACATGGCTGTACAGTTAACAAATGTTTGGCTTCAATAAACAATTCATCTAGAAAAAAATGCTTTTTGTCTACATCAATTTTGATCTGTTCATTTCGTGAAGGAGTATTGATTTTGTGTGTTAAGCCAATTCAAAAACTGGCATAATGGTTCTGCTAGCAGCTCTATAATATGTTTTATTACAGGCTATATCTAAAAGTGTGGTTTTGATCCCTGGGTGACCCAGGTCTGCAATACAGAAGTGCCTGCATTTAAGTTTGCCCCTGTCCTCTAGTATGCAAGGATCACATCAATATGGCATCAATGGTAGTGCTATGAGACTCAACGTAGCTCAGCGGTATTTAAAGAAGTCTAGTGCAGTTTTCAACACTACTCACCAAACAGCATATTTCAGTGGGCTCTCAAGTGATTTCAATAGTGGCGTTCAACACGGCTCCAATAATATTTAAATGGTGTTGCAATATTGACTAACATTGCACGTTGGGCTTGTTGGTATAACATAATCGAGGCAAAAGGCGTAGCGCATCAAAAACAGGACACAAGAGGAAGAACACAGACAAGACGCATGTTTGGCGCTTAACGTGTGTGTTGTCTGTTCTTCCTCTTGTGTCCTGTTTCTGATACGTAGTGCCTTTTGTCTCCATCAAGCAATATTGACGTTTAACAGATCCAATAATACTTCAATGGAGTTTCAATATTGATGTTCAACAATGCTTCAATAATATCTCAATGGTGTTTCGATATTGATGTTCAATACAGCTCCAATAATATTTCAATGGGGTTTCAATATTGATATTCAACACAGTTCCAACATTATGTCAATGGGTTTCAATATTGGCAGTCAACATATTTCAACAATGTCTCAACAGGTTTTCAATATTGACGATCAACACATCTTCAACAGATCTTCAATGGGCCTTCAATAATGGCAGTTCAACATGGTTTCAACAATCCATCAATGACTTCTCAAATTGAAACGACCCAATGATATTTCAACAAAATGTCGCGGGCCAATTTTCAACACCTGTCAACAATTTCCTCAATGTTTCAACAGAGCCTCAATGTGCTTTCAATGCTATTTGTTGACATTGACCAATGACTTTTCAACAACATTTCAACAATTTTTTTGTAAGGGAGGCTTCGACCATGACCATGGTCAATGACAACGCCGAAGCATTTGTGGTGGGTCACATATGGGATGGGTCACATGCTGGGTCACATATGACCCAGCGCATCTGTGGTTGGTCACTGTGGTGGGTAACATATGGAACGCTATCGCAGCGCATTTATTTGGAGCCAGTTGCAGTCCTTGGCACTGCAGGTACTGAGACGTTAAAGAAACAGCTCGCTGCAATCTTGCATGAATTTGTGGTCGCGTGACTGCGGACGCCCATATGCATACGTCATCTGCGTAGGTACTGATGCGTACTGTATCAGGAATTATTTCTGGAAGGCCAATAAGGGCAACATTCAAAAGAGTCAGGCTGAGCACTCCTCCTTGAGGCACTCCACGGACCATAACGTGTCTTCTCGTGTTGCCATCAGTCGTGGACATGAAGACTGTGTGACCATTTAGGTAACTTTCAATCCACATGTAGAGACCGCCGCCGATGCGCAAATTACGGAGGGCATCAAGAATGGCTTCGTGCTGTACATTGTCATAGGCTCATTTTATGTCCAAGAAAACTGCTCCTACAAGTCGGTGTCGCCTTTTTCGTGTTCGATCGTGAACACGAGATCAATGACCCCATCTATTGCAGAACATCCGCGTGTAAATCCGGTCATCATTTCAGGATAAAGTTCATTCTCTTCCACGAACCATTCCAATCTAGTGAGCACCATTCGTTCCATCACCTTACCGACACAGCTAGCTAAAGCTACTGGCCGGTAAGATGACAGATAGATTGCTCTCAGGTTAAAAATGAATGTTACATATACGAGAACATAGGAATGATACAAAAAGACTGCGAGTAGAGGGCAGGGGCCTAAATCAAGCCATCGCAGCTCTATTCACCAACCGAAAGGAGATAATATAGGGCTAAATGCTCATCTGCTCTCATGGAAGCAACCCGAGGCATAGGTTGGTAGAGACGCATTTGGAAATGTTGGCCGTAGACCTTTGTAGGACCCTGCTTACCTGTCGAGCAGATGGTTAGTGATCATAAATAATTTGGTTGCATTGCCTCCTAAGCAAAAGACTATGGTAGTGCCGCAAAACACACCAAGAACAGTTTGTTGCTTTCTCCATTCTAAATTTATTAGGGCGATAACCGTTGCGGCGTTCTCTGGCACAGCTGGTAAACAGTGAAGAGCTGGATACATCATGAAACGTTTCTTCCAACGAAGGTCTCATTCTAAGACGGTTTGCTAACGAAGGGCTTGCTCACATTAGAAAAAAACTGTGAATGTCGACCCGAAGGCAGTGGCCCTAACGCGAGGTCTGCCGGTCCAGTGTGTCGCACCTGTTCTTTGTTTGTGCAAAATATTAGAAGTTGATAAGCATTGGTATTGTTTGTTTTTGCACAATTTAATGCTAGAAAGTTCTAATGTCTGTAGAGCATGCAACTGCACATTAGCAATAAGTTGTGCCAGCAGTAGATTCTGTAGACATAAATAGGGTGCCTGAAAACACCCCTTTCACCATGGTTACAGAGGTTCCTCTTAATATTACAGAATTTGCAGCGAATGAACAGTGCACTGAAGTAAAGCTCACGTCAACTGAATCAAGTCTTGCTAATACAGGATTTGTTGGTTCTGCTGCCATAGTGATTGTCAGCATACGGTATCATTTAGTTCGATTGCTGCAACTGTGGCACGGTCAAGTCAGGCGTTTCCTCATGCTTTAACCGTATCTACCAAGGCAATGTCGTACCAAATATAACTTAAATAGGCCAAAAAAGGGAGATGGAAGAACTGAAGAAATGACTCTCCAGCTAGCATGCTGAATTTCCACTCCTCTGTACGTTGGGCAATACTTAGGCTAGTCGTTGCGTCATTTCAACACAGTAGATGAACGTCATGCTCCCTACGGGCGTCATAACTTCAATTGTACATGACAAACCGCATGTAGTTATGAACAGCCAGCTACAATACTGAAAATACCACCGCGCCCTAGCCACCGGCACGAAAAAGCCCGAAAGAGACCGCTTAATATCTGTGCGATCTATAGCGACCGATATTATTATGCGATAAATTTTGCATATGCATATACGTAGAAATAGTGCTTCAATAGCACACATCGCATGCACTACGATGGCGTTTGCACGTCGCTAAGTAAGTTCAAATGGCGGTTGAGTAATAACTTGTAATTGTAAAACGCTTAATTGAAATCAAGCGTCGACAATCACCCGGAGGTAATTCTGGCGTAGTGTTCGAGTAATATTAGGATCTCGCAGGCAGGCATCGCGACATAATAAAGGCCATATGCTTTTGAACGTCGGTTTCGGGTAGTGATAATTGCACAATGCCTCGCATAGAAGTAAACAACAGTGCCAGTACGCATTGTTAACAGCTCCGACCTCAGTATGTTGACTCTGTCGTTCTACTGTATAAGAGGGCGAACAATTCCCACTTTGAAAATCTACAAAAGAAGAAGCACGATTGCACTGTTCAGAGATATCAATACCAAGAGGCGCATGGGGTCTCGACGCTGAAATTGCATATAGCAGGCAAAAATTAACATCGAGTAGCTGCAAAACAGGGTACTTGACACTCAAAGCGTTTCACCCTGCGTCAGTGCAGTGCTTCGTCTCGCCAAACTGTTTTTCGGTGTAGTATGCAAGTCCCGCACATATGCTGCCGTCATCAGTTCCATTTTCTTTCTTTTCCGCCCTGCGTCATTGACTCGGACATCGCCGGGACGCTGTTATCACGACGACTGGTCACTCGATGCCGGATGATACGAGTAGAACAATGAATGTGAAATCAGTCGTTGCAAAGCATAGATGGCGATGACCGACCCCATTAGTGCCAGGAGCCACCAGTCTATACGTGCAATAAAGCTACTTATTTTCTTTAGTCCTGGATTGTTGCAATTTCTAAGAGTAGAGGTGCCATAGTGCCTGTCTACCACTGCTACTATACTACAGGTGGAGGTACTCTGAAAGATTAGAGCATACAACAGAAGTAAAGCACGGCGACGAAAAATTTCCGGCGGAACCAATCTCACGATAAGGAATGTCGGCGTTAATGCGATTCGCATTAAAGCAATTTAGCGACACACCTATTGCCACTGCAGACACAGAAATAAGCAATTTAGCTGCCAACCACAATGCCAATTGAAACCGCGACGCAGGTTATAGTGTAGTATCTGCACCCCAGCTGAAACTCTGAAGTATCTCTAGTGTCATGGCTGCAACTTCGTTTCAATGGCTCTGCATCAAGCGGCCGCAATCGACGCGGAAGTGTCATTTCTGGATGAGGGGTTATCGCTTTTTTTATACAGTCGAACGAGGGTATATCGAACCCCCATATGACGAATTATTGTATATATTGAACAGCTGTAAAATCCCATTGAAATTTTCTGTATAATTTTTTATTTTATCTATCGAATTACTATATATCGAACTTCTTTTGTGATCCTCTTCACATCCGATATACCCGGTTCCTATTGTATTTAACTCTTTATACCCCTTGTGTCACCTTCGCACATTTATTCTGCGGCTTTGACCACGAATGGGCACGCACAAATATCAGATACGATATTTCTGTTCGGGAACATACCCCACTTGCGGATACCCAGTGAAAAAAGTTGTTTACTAGGCCAGGCAGTAGCCAGCAGCAAGCTATTATGCCCATTGTGTCCGCTTCGCGAGACAGCAGCCACCAGATACGTAGTGGCACAAGCTAGCTGACAACTTGGTCACTGGGTGTAAGAGCTTAGATACAAACATACCACGAAATGGGTGAAGAATGCTGATAGCATTAAAAAAACGCCTTTATGCTTCCGATAAAGCAAGAGAAGACAAAAGAGACGGCGCAACTAAGCTGTCAGAATGTACAAAAGTAAACTTGCATCTTAGATTGCTATTCAGTAACAAAGAGAAAAGTTCGGGATATTTGGCCGTCCTGAATAGATCAAGTCGGGACTCAGGGACATCTGCTTAAAAGTTGGGACTTTCCCAATAAATTCGGGCCGGTTTGCAACCCTAGGTGTGATCGCCACTTATAGTTACATTTGTGATCATTTTCATCCAGAGTATGGCATTCTAGGCGATCCTCTCCGGTTTTTATTGAAGACGTTTTTAATCACAATTTAAATTACATCTTGTTTGTTTCCACGTAAAAATGTTGAATGTGGACACTGCCATATTCAACAAACGTGAACTTATCACGAATGTGATCGATGGATATTACGATTCTATATCTTTCAAGTGCCCGAATACAATTTCGGAACTCCGTCCTCACAGCTTTCCTGATTAAGAAGGCGTGTGTTATATATCTTGCAACAATTACATACTATGTTGGAAACATCCCTTGCTAAAGGGCTTTGTATTTTTTTCTACAAGGAAACGAACTTTCATTTCATCCTCTTATTTTTCTTAATTAGGCAATGCACCTACGCTGGTGCTTCATCACGGACTTTCACTCCCACTTTTGCATCCGAGTGTCCACAATTTCGACGCCGACGCTAATGGAAGAATGATCCGCGGCGGGAAACAAAAACAAGTAGATTACAACATACGCGAGAGTGAACCGCCTACTTCCGGAACACTGTGCTGCTCCTGCCGGCTCTGGCTACAAGAAGAAGGAAAGAGGGCTACTGTACTCTAAGACCCGGGTGCGGACACTATGCTATTAAGGAAATGTTTCCTACCTCCAAAAAGCATGGCTGGGTAGGTGAAACCAATTATATTCGTAGACCGCTCGGTGAGACACCTCCCGGAGGCTAAGATCTATTTATTCACACCGTACTATACAGGAATGGCGACAGCCAGGTGCCTAGAAAAACCGCTGGATGACCTGATCTTAGGAAATATACCAGGACCGAGAGGAGTCTAGGACCCGTAGTCGCTCAGTGGACCTATCCGGTCAAACAGATCTAGGAACTGTAACGACAGTAACAATTCATTCATTTTATTTCGGCATTATGGTACATTATAACATGTACAAAATGCTGGGGGCACAGACTAAAAGCCAAAAAAAGGCTTGACGGGGTCTGTACCCGATAATTGCACTTTGACAGGGGCAACAACAACAACAAAAAAGTTCCTATGCGACTAGCTTACAATGGCAAAACTATACATCGGAAAATAAAACTAACAGTGTTGAAATTAACATTGAAAAGCAAATATATACTTTTCTGCATGACATCAAAATTTATGAAAACTTGGAGGAACTTTCCAGTACAAAATCAAAACTTGACAGCAGCTGCATTACAGAAAACAATGCTGGTTGTTTAAAAGAGTAGGCAATGTATATGCGATCATTTGTCGGCCATAATTAGTACGGGTCCGTGGCGTAAACCAAAAAGTGATTCCGCGCGTGTCATAAACAATAATATAAAGAAGAAAAGGTGAGGACGCATATAGTAGTAAGGCAACTTGACGTATCCGTGGAAGAGCTGGGAACCCGCCGGGGGGGGGGGGGGGGGCTCAGTCAGCTAAGGCGTTGTGCTGCTGCGCACGAGGTCGCGGGATCGAATCCCGGCACCGGCGGCCACATTTCGATGGAGGCGAAATGCAAAAACATCCGTGTGCTTACGTTGTAGTGCACGTTAAAGAACCCCACGTGGTCAAAATTAATCCGGAGCCCTGCACTACGGCGTGCCTCATAATCAGAACTGGTTGTGGCACGTAAAACCCTAGAAAGAAGAAGAAGAGCTGGGAAGTCAGCACAGAGAGAATAGAACGCTCAGGTACGTTTTGCGGATGATTGGTGGCAGACCTATCCGAGAAGGGGTCAGCGATGGTGTAACATACGAGCTGAAAAAGGACCTGGTATATAAAAAATTTCGGAGTGAGGGGAAACAACTGATGCAATTGATGCTTCTGATACAACATAGGAGAGTCCTAATCGAGAAGGGTCATGATAACGGACAGAGAAATGGATGGCAGATAATACCGGGACTAACCAAAACAATATATTGGCGGGGAGCACACAGGAAGGTAAATACCGTGATTGTAAGGTACAACCGCGATTGTGACGCCAGAGATGACTTCATTGCGTTCATCACGAAAAACATAAAACCGCGAAAGTTACGCGAAGGGAGACTTTTTGTTGTGTCCAGCTAAAAAAAGAAAACCACTAAAATAAAGAAAAAAGAAAAAAAGGAAGAAAAGTAACGCAAGACCACCGGATGCATGAAAAGTTGCAGTTTCGCCAGAAAGGAAAAGCAGCAATTACGATAGCAAATTAGTAGAGAGCTATACGGAGTAAGGATAGTAGTTTTATCGGCTGCATAAACCTGAACACATTCGCTTACTAACTGAATGAAGAAGCATGGTGTCAGCGCGCACAAGCGAACATGAATAGATCACACTCGATAACTGCAGACGACTGTCAGAACGCTGGCTTGAGCAAGCGCGCCTGCAGCATGCGAAAGTTCACTCGGTCTATCGCTTCAACGGAAACTGAGCGACGAAAGCACAGCGCATACAAAGTTCAGAGCCGTGTGGAGACCACTTTCATGATACCGTGCGCGCGAGTGCCCGTCGCTGAGCAAAGTACGCAGTTCCGGCAGAGTAGAAGCCGCAGCCCTTCCCTCCAGCGCTGCCTTCCAGCTTTCCTCCTTTCGCGTGGGAGATTGCGCCGCCAGTTCCCCTTGCACCCGGTGGGAAGATACGCGTTTGCTGTCGCAGCTAAACGTTTCCTGCCCTCCTGGGGCCTCATGAGCCTCCTGGGTGTCCGGGGGGCGTCCTGGGCCTCCGGCGCCTCCTGGGCCTACGGCGAATCCTGGGCCTCAGACGCCTCCTCGTCCTCCGACGCTTCCTGGGCCTCAGGCGCCTCCTGGGCCTCCTGGGCTTCCTACGCCCTCAGCGCGTCCTGCAGCAGGCCCCCGGAGCCTCCTGCGCCCCCGGCGATTTATGCGTCCCCGGAGCCTACTGCGCCCCCGGCAATTAATGCGCCCCCGGTGCCTCCTGGGCCACCAGGGCCTCCTGGTCTTCCTGGTCCCCAGGCACCTCCGTGGCCTCCATGGCCTTCTGTGCCTCCTGGGTGTCCTGGGGCTCCTGGGCTTCCTTGGGCTCCGGGGCATGCAGGCCTGCCGGGTCTCCTGGGCCTTTTGCACGACGGAGTTATCACTTTTTCGCTCTGCTGTGCAATCGCTCCCCGTGAAAGCGTGCGTCCCTCGGGCGCTTTGACTGGCACATTTCACTCGATTATAATTGGGTGCATCATTTCACTTTTTAGACAACTTCAATTTCGGTATTCGATTGTAACGCGAGGATTGACTTCAGGTACCAAATATCTGGAAAAAACCTCGCGTTACAATTGAGTAAAAATGATTGTTTTGTGAGTAGAAGTTGCAAGCCCCATGAAAGAGTCGATAGTGATTTAGTGCTTTGAACAGTGTGTAGTCCTTTTGTGAGCACTCATATAGTGCTCTCGAGGATGAACTCCACACATTGCGAACAGTTGAGTGCAGTATCTTGGCCCCCATGAGCAATACCGAAAGAAATTATTATGGCAGACACTACGAATGGTAATCTTGCAGTGACGAACTGTGTGTGTGTGTGTGTGTGTGTGTGTGTGTGTGTGTGTGCGTGTGATTTCCTCTAATCATTTGATGTTGTTCTCTCATCCATGCTTGTACAAAGAGACATACCGGCAGAAACATCCATACACTTACAAATAAGCCCACACGAGCATAGCAAAGCAGACGCACCGACACACTTACACGTAGCATGCGCATTCACACACCGAAATACTCACAGACACGCAGGCACGCCTACACACACCTGCTCCAAAGGCCACGTGGAGAATACTCCGGCACTATTTTTCCTGGAAATAATTAGCCCCACTCACAGCGTTCGTCGTGTATATGCACATGTGCTTATTCATTGATACTTGTTGGTTTCGGTGGCTTTTTTTAGAATTCCCTTTTTAGGAGCTCGTTGCATGTAGCCAGAGCCGGCAGGAGCAGCACAGTGTTCCGGAAGTAGGTGGTCCACTCTCGCGTATGTTTTATGCTACTTGGCTTTGTTTCCCGCCGCGGAAAATTCTTCCATTAGCGTCGGCGTCGAAATTGTGGACACTCGGATGCAAAAGTGGGAGTGAAAGTCCGAAGCACCAGCGTAGGTGCATTGCCTAATTAAGAAAGATAAGAGGATAAAATGAAAGTTCGTTTCCTTGTAGAAAAAAATACAAAGCCCTTTAGCAAGGGATGTTTCCAACATAGCATGTAACTGTTGCAAGATACATAACACACGCCTTCTTAATCAGGAAAGCTGCGAAGGCGGAATTCCGAAATTGTATTCGGGCACTTCAAAGACATAGAATCGTAATATCCATCGATCACATTCGTGATAAGTTCACGTTTGTTGAATATGCAGTGTCCACCTTCAACATTTTTACGTGGAAGCAAACAAGATGTAATTTAAATTGTGAATAAAAAGAAGCTCTTCAATAAAAACCGGAGAAGTTCGCCTAGAATGCTATACTCTGGATGAAAATGATCACAAATGAAACTATAAAGTGCCGATTACACCTAGGGTTGCAAACCAGCCCGAATTTATGGGGAAAGTCCCAACTTTTAAGCAGATGTCCCGAGTCCCGACTTGATCTGTTCGGGACCGCCAGATATCCCGATATTTTCTTTTTGTTACTGAATAACGTTCTGATGAACCGCCTAACATAGTGATGAACCAGATAGTGGACATAGTGAATAACAATAGTGATGAAGCGGATACAGAGGCTCCTTCTATAAATAGCGACGAAGTTAGAAGGGCGTTGAAAGACATGACCAGGGGAAAAGCTGCTGGAGAAGATGAAATAACAGTAGAATTAATCAAAGATTGAGGAGATATCATGCTTCAAAAGCTTGCGGCACTTTATACGCAATGCCTCACAACTTCAAGTGTACCAGAGAGCTGGAAGAACGCCAACATTATACTTATCCATAAGAAGGGAGACGTTAAAGAATTGAAGAATTACAGACCCATTAGCTTGCTTTCAGTATTGTAGAAAATATTCACCAAGATAATTTCCAATAGAATCAGGGCAACACTTGACTTCAGCCAACCAAGAGAACAGGCTGGCTTCAGGAAGGCATATTCTACAATGGATCATATCCATGTCATCAATCAAGTAATCGAGAAATCTGCGGAGTACAATCAACCTCTCTATATGGCTTTCATAAATTATGAAAAGGCATTTGATTCAGTAGAGATACCAGCAGTCATAGAGGCATTGCGTAATCAAGGGGTACAGGAGGCATACGTGAATATCTTAGCATACATCTACAAGGGTTCCACAGCTACCTTGGTTCTCCACAAGAAAAGTAGAAAGATACCTATCAAAAAAGGGGTGAGGCAAGGAGACACAATCTCTCCAATCCTATTCACTGCATGCTTAGAAGTATTCAAGCTCTTAGACTGGGAAGGCTTGGGAGTGAGGATCAACGGCGAATATCTAAGCAACCTTCGGTTTGCAGATGACATTGTTCTATTCAGCAACAATGGAGACGAGTTACAACAAATGATTGAGGACCTTAATCGAGAAAGTGTTAGAATTATGTTGAAGATGAATATGCAGAAAACAAAGATAATGTTCAATAGCCTGGCAAGGGAACAACAATTCAGTATCGCCAGTCAGCCTCTAGAGTCTGTAAAGGACTATGTTTATCTAGGTCAATTACTCACAGGGGACCCTGATCATGAGAAAGAAATTTGCAGAAGAATAAAATTGGGTAGGAGTGCATTCGGCAGGCATTGCCAAATCCTGACTGGGAGCTTACCAATGTCGTTGAAAAGAAAAGTGTACAATCATTGCATTCTACCGGTACTAACATATGGGGCAGAAACTTGGAGGTTAACAAAAAAGCTCGAGAACAAGTTAAGCACGGCACAAAGAGCGATGGAACGAAAAATCTTAGGAGTAACGTTAAGAGATAGGAAGAGAGCGGTGTGGATCAGAGAACAAACGGGGATAGCCGATATTCTAGTTGACATTAAGCGGCAGAAATGGAGCTGGGCAGGCCATGTAATGCGTAGGATGGATAACCGGTGGACGATTAGGGTTACAGAATGGATACCAAGAGAAGGGAAGCGCAGTCGAGGACGGCAGAAAACAAGGTGGGATGATGAAGTTAGGAAATTTGCAGGCGCAAGTTGGAATACGCTAGCGCAAGAAAGGGGTAATTGGAGATCGCAGGGAGAGGCCTTCTTCCTGCAGTGGACTTAAATATAGGCTGATGATGATGGTGATGAACAATTTAAAATGCAAGTTTACTTTTTGTACATTCTGACAGCTTAGTTGCGCTGTCTCTTTTGTCTTCTCTTGCATTATCGCAAGCATAAAGGCGGTTTCTTTTTAATGCGATCAGCATTCTTCACTCATTTCGTGGTATCTTTGCATCTAAGCTCTGGGGGTGTGTTACCCAACAGACAACTTCGTCACTTCGTATCTGATATTTGTGCGTGCCCATTCGTGGTCAAACCCGCAGAATAAATGTGCGAAGGTGACACAAGCGGCATGTAGCTTTAAATACAATAGGAACCGGGTATATCGAATCTGAAGGGGACCACAAAAGAAGTTCGATATACAGTAATTCGATAGATAAAATAAAAAATATATAGAGAAAATTTTAATGGGATTTTACAGCTGTTCAATATATACAATAATTCGTCATATGGGGGTTCGATATACCCTCGTTCGACTATATACAAAAGCGATAACGCGTCATCCACAAATGACACCTCCACGTCGATTGCGGCCGCTTGAAGCAGAGCCATTGAAACGAAGTTGCCGCCAGGACACTTGAGATACTTCAAAGTTTCAGCTGGGGTGCAGATATTACAACAAGATAACCTGTGTCGTGGTTTCAATTGGCATTATGGTTGGCAGCTAAATTGCTACTTTGTGCGTCTGCAGCGGCAATAGTAGTGTCGCTACATTCCTTTATAGCTAATTGCATTAACGCCGACATTGCTTATCGTGAGATTGGTTCTGCCGGAAATTTTTCGTCGCGGTGATTTACTTCTGTTGTATGCTCTAATCTTTGAGAGTATCTCCACCTGTACTATAGTAGCAGTGGTAGACAGGCACTACGGCACCTCTACTTTTAAAATTTCAACAATCCAGGACTAAAGAAATTAAGCAGCTTTATTGCACGTACAGACTGGTGGCTCCTGGCACTAATGGGGTCGGTCATCGCCATCTATGCTTTGCAACGACTGATTTCACATTCATTGTTCTACTCGTATCATCCGGCATCGAGTGACCAGTCGTCGTGATAACAGCGTCCCGGCGATGTCCGAGTCAATGACGCAGAGCGAAAAAGAAAGAAAATGGAACTGATGTCGCAGCACATGTGCGGGACTTGCATACTACACCGAAAAACCGTTTGTCCTGACGAAGCACTGCACTGACGTAGACTGAAATGCCTTGAGTGTTAAGTACCTTGTTTTGCAGCTACTCGATGTTCATTTTTGCTTGTCATATGCAATTTCAGCGTCGAGACCCCATGCGCCTCTTGTTATTGATATTTGTGAACAGTGCACTCGTGCTTCTTCTTTTGTAGATTTTCAAAGTGGGAATTGTTCGCCCTCTTATACAGTAGAACGACAGGAGTCAACACACTGAGGTCGGAGATGTTAACAATGCGTACTGGCACTGTTGTTTACTTCTATGCGAGGCAATGTGCAATGGTCGCTACCCGAAACCAACGTTCAAAAGCATATGGAATTTATTATGTCGCGATACCTTCCTGCGAGATCTCAATATTACTCGAACACTGGGCCAGAATCACCTCCGGGTGATCGTCGACGCATGATTTCGATTAAGCAATTTACAATTACAAGTTATTACTCAACCGCCATGCGAAGTTACTTATCGACGTGCAAATGCTATCGTAGTGCACGCGATGTGTGCTATTCAGGCACTATTTCTACGTATATGCATATGCATAATTTATCGCATAATCATATCGGTCGCTATAGATCGCAGAGATACTAAGTGGTCTGTTTTGGGCTTCTTGGTGCCCGTGGCTGGGGCGTGGTGGTATTTTCAGTATTCTAGCTGGCTGTTGATAACTGCATGCGGTTTGTCATGTACAATTCAAGTTATGACGCCCGTACGGAGCATGACGTTTATCTACTGTTTTGAAATGACGCAACGACTGGCCTAAGTATTGCCCAACGTACGGAGGAGTGGAAATTCAGCATGCTAGCTGCAAAGTCATTTCTTCATTTCTTCCATCCCCCTTTTTTGGTTTATTTAAGTTATATTTGGTACGACATTGCATTGGTAGATTCGTTTAAAGCGTGAGGAAACGCCTGACTTGGCCGTGCCCCAGTTGCAGCAATCGAACTAAATGATACCGTATGCTGACAATCAGTATGGCAGCATAACCAACAAATCCTGTCTTAGAAAGACTTGATTCAGTTGACGTGAGCTTTACTTCAGTGCACTGTTCATTCGCTGCAAATTCTGTAATGTTAAGAGGGCCTCTGTAACCATGGTGAAAGGGGTGCTTTCAGGCAGCCTATTTCTATGGAATCTACTGCTGGCACACTTATGGCTAATGAGCAGTGGCGTGCTCTACAGACATTAGAAGTATCTAGCAATAAATGTTCGAAAAACAAGCAATACCAATACTTATCAACTTCTAATATTTTGCACAAGCAAATAACAGGTGCGACACACTGGACCGGCAGACCTCGGGTTAGGGCCACCTTCATTGGGTCGACATTCACAGTTTTTTCTAATGTCAGCAAGCCCTTCGTTAGCAAACCCCCTTATAATGAGACCTTCGTTGAAAGAAACGTTTCATGAATGTATCCAGCTCATCGCTGTTTACCAGCTGTGCCAGAGAACGCCGCAACGGTTATCGCCCTTATAAATCTAGAATGGAGAAAGCAACAAACTGTTCTTGGTGTGTTTTGCGGCACTACCATATTAT
Organism: Dermacentor silvarum; assembly: GCF_013339745.2. Lineage (NCBI taxonomy): Eukaryota > Metazoa > Arthropoda > Arachnida > Ixodida > Ixodidae > Dermacentor > Dermacentor silvarum. The sequence continues at coordinate 94,920,600 of NC_051163.1, forward strand.
TTTGCTTAGAAGGCAATGCAACCAAATTATTTATGATCACGAACCATCTCCTCGACAGGTAAGCAGGGTCCTACAAAGGTCTACGGCCAACATTTCCAAAACCGTCTCTACCAATGTATACCTCGGGTTGCTTCCATGAGAGCAGATGAGCCTTTAGCCCTATATTATCTCCTTTCGGTTGGTGAATAGAGCTGCGATGGCTTGATTTAGGCCCCTGCCCTCTACTCGCAGTCTTTTTGTATCATTCCTATGTTCTCGTAGACGTAACATTAATTTTTAACCTGAGATCAATCTATCTGTCATCTTACCGGCCAGTAGCTTTAGATAGCTGTGTCGGTAAGGTGATGGAACGATTGTTGTTCACTAGATTAGAATGGTTCATGGAAGAGAATGAGCTTTATCCTGAAATGATGACCGGATCTACACGTGGACGTTCTGCAATAGATGGGGTCATTGATCTCGTGTCCACGATCGAACACGAAAAAAAGGCGACACCGACTTGTAGGAGCAGTTTTCTTGGACCTAAAAGGAGGCTATGACAATGTACTGCACGAAGCCATTCTTGATGCCCTCAGTAATTTGCGCATCGGCGGCGGTCTCTACATGTGGATTGAAAGTTACCTAAATGGTCGCACAGTCTTCATGTCCAAGACTGATGGCGAAACGAGAAGACATGTTATGGTCCGTGGAGTGCCTCAAGGAGGAGTGCTCAGCCCGACTCTTTTCAATGTTGCCCTTATTGGCCTTGCGGAAATAATTCCTGATACAGTACGCATCAGTACCTACGGAGACGACGTATGCATATGGGCGTCCGCAGTCACGCGAACGCAAATTCGGGCCAGATTGCAGCGAGCTGTTTCTTTAACGTCTGAGTACCTGCAGTGCCAAGGACTCCAACTGGCTCCAAATAAGTGCGCTGCGATAGCGTACCATATGTGACCCACCACAGTGACCAACCACAGATGTGCTGGGTGATATGTGACCCAGCATGTGACCCATCCCATATGTGACCCACCACAGATACTTCGGCTTTGTCATTGACCACGATGTTTCATGGTCGAAGCCTGTGGCAATGTTAAAGAAAAAATTAGCTGGGCTTGCTCAAGTTTCTCGATTTCTGGCCGGTATGAAGTGGGTTCCATCTGAGCATTCGCGACTCCGGCTGTACGAGGTTCTCTACTTCGGCTACATTCAGTATAGCCTGCCAGTTTATCAGGTATGAGTCGGTCATGTTTACGCACGCAGGGAAATGCCCAGGAACAGATGCTGAAAATATGTCTCGGTGTTCCACGTTGCACCTCAACCTACGGAACAATTGAGGAGGCTCGCGTCACCCCTTTACCTGTCTATCTACGATGCGAACCTCTTCGAGTATTCCTGCGACTTCTGTGCTGTCGTGGATGCCATCCCTTATCGACACTTCCCGACAGACGGCCGGACTCCACTTTTTAAAGCGTCATTGAATGCCAAGAATCTGCCATGCCATCATACCTTGCCCCTGCTCACCTTCCACTTATGCCCCCTTGGGTAATGTCCAATATACGGGTAAGTCTATCTATTCCCGGAATTTCTAAAAAAATTGCGTATACCTGCCGTCGATATGAGACAATTGACACTTGAATATATGTCGAAAGAATATCAGTCCTTGGTGAATGTGTATACAGACGGATCGGTCTCGTCGTATGCGTCTGGTGCGGCTTTTGTCGTGCCTGCGCATCAAGTCATTCGACAGTTTCGTCTGTGTAACAAGACGACTACAACATCTACGGAACTAGTGGCAGTCAGAGATACCATTCAATATATTTTGCAACAGCCTCCTCAAGTATGGAAAGTGTTCAGCGACGCAAAATTGGCTCTGCAACTACTTAGTGTGGTGTTGAAAGAAAGCACACAGAGTGTTGGCTCTTCAATCATACACTTTAGCTCAAAAAGAAAAAACGGTCACCACATCACATTTCAGCGGATTCCCAGTCACTTTGGCATACACGGCAACGAACTAACTGATGCCGAAGCGAAGAAAGCACTCGAAGAACCAGAGTTAATGCTTCCAATTCCTTTTTCAAGAGCGGACGCCAATTGCCTCCTCTCCATTGCCATCCGAAAATCGACAGAAAAGCACTAGGACAATCCGGATAATCGACAGATGCGACTGTAGGCTTTGAGAATGCAAAATTGTTTGCCACATGTTTTACATCCTCCTTCTCGTCATCGTCACCCATCATGCGTCTCTTTCTTCCCTCTTTTTTTCCCTCTTCCCCTTCCTCCAACGCCGAGTAGCTAGCTAGAGGAATTTACCTCAGGCCGACCTCTCTGCATTTCGCATCATTAAACTTCTCTCCCTCTCTCTCTCTCTCTGAGAGCAACCTTTATGGACCCCCGAAGTGCATTTGCACCGCCGGCACCACCATACTGTCACGCATTTAAACAGTAAGAGGAGTGTTCGAAGGTGCCCAGAGGCGCGAACAAATTTGCAGGGCGCCCCTGCCGACAGTTTCTCACGACCAATGAAACTTCTTGTCACCGTCTCTCGGATGCAAGGACTACGAAGCCAAGTGGGCATGCTGTCACGCTCCGTCAAACCGATTCTGCAGTGTAGCCAAGGCCGCGCTCTGCCTTCCGTTGCTGGCGTTAGCGTTGTGCACACAAACGTTTCTGCCGAGATGCAAACTCGTGCTCTTCATCTCATCCCGTGCACCATTGAGAAATATGACGCTTCCAGCGCCGCTGGCTGCGCTGCCACTAATGCTAGCGTTTTCAGACGCCTGGTATAGCTGCCGGGGCTCTGTTCTAGCACACTACGTACCGACAAAATGTAGTCTCCGCGTATTGTAACACCTTCCGACCCGCCGGAGCGCAACGATACACCTTGCTCTCTGTGATTCGCTGTTTGGAAAGAAGTGCGAATTTTTTACAGCAAAGATGTCTAGTTGGTCGGGATTTTTCATGGCGTGCTCACCCCCCCCCCCCCAAAAAAAAAAAAACGGCTGGTGGAAACGGCGTTTGCGTTTGAGTTTCCGCGTAACAAAATTACCTTTTCTTATATATTCGAATTATAATCCGATGCTACCCTGTGTGTAGGTCGTGTGCAAGTCACACTTCACGAATTCTCGGACACGTTTTACTTTGAGAAGTATAATTCTTCAATAACGTACTTGCTCTAGGCGGAAGGCCTACAAAAATGGGGACATACGTTGTTCTAACGTTACGGCCATTAAGCGGCCGCGGCCACTCATACAAACCTCAAACCGCAGCAGGAAAAGTGTTTTGTTTTTCAGTTTCCACGTAACAGATTGATGTTTTTTCGTATGTTCGAATAACATTGCGAAGGTGTTAAGTCTGCAGCTTGTCTGTAACTCGTACTTAACGCATTTTCTGGCGCAATTTACTTTTAGACAATAATTTATTCAATGTGGCACGTGTGCTTGGCGGACAGCGACGAAGGATGAGGATGTAGGCTGCACGCAATGACATCTGCGTGCGCGCATCACGTACGTCGCTTGGGGCGGCGGTGCTTGTCTAACGTCCACACACCTGCTTCGCCGTACATCCACTGGCTCAAGGTTAAATGAAGGTACATGTTTTTTTTTTCGTTTTTTACAGGTTTTTTGTAGTGCAGCAGCCTAGAAACACGGCAATGCGTTCTCACGATCATTGTGGGGTGAGCTATTATACTAAATTTCGCTTCTTTCGGATTTCATTCAGCTGAAAAGCGAGAGCTTTCTATATATTGTTCATTTCTTCATTGCAAAGCTACTTTGGTACACTCTTGGCTGTATCTCACACTTAAAATGTCGAGTGCCCCGAAGACGGCAGCCGAAAGCCGATTTTCAAATTCGCCATATGAAACTGTCCACGTAGGGAGCACACTCTACGAATAAAATAAATAAAACGAGACAGAGAGAAAGAGCGCGATAGCGAGGGAGGGCCACAAACAAAATAAACTGTTAACCAACATTATGCTGAGTTTGCAGCTATGTCCAAACTCGGAATTCGCTCTGAAGCGTATGTAGGCCCGCAAATAATTAGGTTGCCCATCGCAAAAAGACCAATGCGAGCGAAAGCATTTATTTAAAGCAGATTAGTCTGTTTATCTAGCACCTCATATCGTTCCGGGAGGCAGTCACTACAGCTGACTACGCTTCGTTTATTCTTTTTCTTTTGGTTATGTCGCACAGTCAGAATTCTTTTCATATACATATATAAACCTTATTTGGCTGCTTGCAGACGAAGCAGGCTCGAAGGCTTTTTGTTCACTTTATGTTTTGTTCCGTACAAAAATATTTGTGAAGCGCTTTCCTAATTTGTTTCACGCATGGCTCTCCGTTAGTTATATTGTTACGGGGACGTGAGGCAGAAGAGAGTTATTTCTACACACTACAGAGATAAATGGGAAAACCCATATTTATTCGTGAAAATGCTTCATTGAGATAAGCAGCGAATTTAGTCAAAGGCGACGGACAAATATAGAGAAAGATAAATAAATAATAAATAAATAAATAAATAATAAATATTAATAAATAAATAAATAAATAAATAAATAAATAAATAAAGATATAACACGCACTCCTACCCACCCTGTCTGTAAAGCGGGTATTCCGTGGGGACTTTCATAAGTAGTTGATCGTTGGCACGGCTGGATGAATGAATGAATGCTATGAGCGTCCCCCTAGAAATGAAGCGGTTCGTTGCGCGACCAAGCTGTGATGATGATGATATTTGGTGTTTTTTGGCGCAAGGGCCAAATGTGGCCAAAGAGCGCCAAGACAATGAATGGTATGTTTGCCATGATCAGTGGGTTCCGATGGTAGGATGCTATGTGGCTGTAAAGGGGCCTAAGAGCAAATCGCGGTATATAAGCGTAAAACATATATCGAATAGAATTATGGCAGTGACGTGTGGAGTGATCTGTGGGTCGTGAATGTATGAGAAGTGGTCATGGTGCTAAAATTAAAGATATAAAAGCAGCACAACGCCTACCGAAGGCGTTTGTGAACAAAGACCACGAGGCACGTGCTTTCTTTAATAAATTACCGCAGCAGTGGCCTCTGCAGAGAGGCCGTGCTACACGTCACCTGGATAGATAATACGGAAATTATGTATGTCTTTTAAAAACGCGAGAAGTGATTCATATTTAAAAAGAGGTTCATTGCCCCAAAACAAAGAAGGATGTAATGGGAGATATTGCCGTGATGGTAATGGAAAATGTTTTTTCCTCCGAGGCTCCAGTTCAGGGCACTGTAAGAGGATATGAAGTACACTGAGTGGCTCGCCACATTCATCACAGACAGGCGGATCGCCACCGGACAATAAGTAAGCATGTGTACTGTATGTGTGTCCTATCTTGAGTCTGCAAAGTGTAACCTGTGTGCGGCGTGTCTTCGATTCTGGTGGCCAATGAGCGAAATGAGGCTTGATAGTGTGTAATTTGTTGCCCGTTTCTCTGTCCCACAGACGTTGCCAGTAGGTCCTGACCTTTTTCTTGATAAAGGGCTTTAGGTCCATTACAGGGACGGCTATGGGTGAAGTGGCAGCGTCTGTATGAACTGATGTGGCTAGCTTGTCGGCCAACTCATTCCCTTCGATCTCGCGGTGCCCTGGCACCCAGCAGAGCACAATTTGCTGCTTGGATGTATACGCGGTGCAAATGGTGGAATAAAGAGTTATGATTACGGGGTTTCTGTGCCTACTTGGAGTGTTTAAACATTTCAGCACGCTCAAAGAGTCAGTGTATATGACTGCCTTGCGTATGTCTAGCTGTTTGATGTGTTTAACCGCCGCCAGGATGGCGTAGGCCTCCGCTGTAAAGATGCTTGTGTTTGGGTGTAGAACTCCCGCAGCAGAAAATGATGGACCGACCGCCGCGTAAGACACGCCAGCGTGTGACTTTGAAGCGTCAGTAAAATATTCCGGGCAAGAGTATTTGTGCTGCAATTCGAGGAAATGCATACGGATATGTAGGACCGGCGCATGCTTTGTAACCTCAATGAAGGACAGATCACACTGAATCAGCTGCCACTGCCATGGTGGCAGCTGTACAGGAGGGGGCATGACATCGTGCTCGTGGAGTGACACATCCATTTCTTCGGCAAGACTTCTTACTCGCAGTGCGTAGGGCTTTCTCACGGAAGGGCGGTTCAGAAAGGTTTGGGCACTGGACAGATCGTTTATAGTTGTGTAGGCAGGGTGTGTATTGTTTTAGTGCACTTTTAGGAAATATACAAAGGATAAGTAAGTTCTCTGTAGATGTAGCGACCATTCATTTGATTCGGCATAAAGGCTTTCTACGGGGCTTGTTCTGAACGCACCCGTAGAGAGGCGGATACCCAGATGGTGGACAGGGTCTAACATCTTCAAGGCGCTCGGCGTCGCGGAGTGATATATAATGGAACCGTAGTCTATACCTGAACGAATGAGGCTCTTATATAGATTCAATAGACATCTTGTGTCACTACCCCACGTAGTGCGAGACAACACTTTCAAGAGGCTCATTGTCTTCAGGCACTTGTTTCTTAAATGCTTGAGATCTGGGATAAACGTTAACTTCGCGTCCAGAATTAGGCCTAGGAATTTGTGTTCAGTTTTTACAGGTAGACCCTCACCCTGTATCTCGATGTTGGGATCAGGGTGCAGACCTCTCTTTCTGGAGAAGAGGACGCATGTGGACTCTTGTGGGTTAAGCCGAAAACCATTCTCGTCTGCCCACTTAGACAGTTTGTTCAGTCCAAGCTGAACCTGCCGCTCACAGATTGCAAGGTTACATGATGTGAAGCCTATCTGTACATCGTCGACATATACTGAATAAAATATGTTGCGTGGGATGTACAGACGCAGAGAGTTCATTTTTATGATAAAAAGGGTGCAACTGAGCACACCACCCTGTGGTACTCCAGTTTCCTGCACATATGGTCTTGATAGGGCATTACCCACACGAACACGGAATCTGCGGTTGGACAGATAACTTTCAATGATATTCAGCATAATGCCACGTATTCCAAAGTGTGCGAGGTCTCTTAGTATTCCGAATCGCCACGTGGTGTCATATGCTTTTTCCATATCAAGGAAAACAGACAGGAAGAATTGCTTGTGGACAAAAGCCTCGCGAATCTGAGCCTCTAGGCGTATCAGATGGTCAGTGGTGGATCGGCCGTCGCGGAATCCACACTGGTATGGGTCAAGCAGCTTGTTTGATTCTAGGAAATGCATCAGACGGCGGTTTATCATCTTCTCAAAGACTTTGCAGATGCAGCTTGTTAGAGCTATGGGCCGATAACTCGAAACGGACGATGGATCCTTGCCCTGCTTCAGGATAGGGATTACTATGGCCTCTTTCCAGGCAGAGGGGATCTCGCCGGAGGTCCATATAGAGTTGTACAGGCAGAGAAGGGTTTTCTTTGTTTCAGAGGACAGGTTCTTCAACATTTCATATAGTATGCGGTCAGAGCCTGGGGCAGATTGGTTGCAGCAAGAGAGTGATGCATCCAGTTCTGCTAGAGAGAAAGGTAAGTTGTATGGCTCGTTCCCGGTGCTCTTTCGGTCTAGTTTTTGTTTTTCTATTGCTGATTTGTATGTTGTAAATGCTGTAGAATAGTGCGATGAACTGGACACTTGTTCAAAATGTGCACCCAGATGGTTCGCTTGGTCCTCCAGGCTGTCTCCCTGCGTGTCTACCAGGGGAGGCGGATGTGTTTGTCGTCCTCTTACTCTATTGACCCGGTTCCAAACCTTGGCCTCATCAGTGTATGAATTGATGCTTGATAAGAATGTTTGCCAGCTGTCTCTCCTGGCTTGTCTGCGCGTTCTCCTACCTTGGGATTTGATTTTCTTAAAATTGAAAAGGTTTTCAGCAGTAGGAGAATCGCGAAGCTGCCTCCATGCTTTGTTCTGCTGCCTACGCGCGTTCCGGCATTGTTCATTCCACCATGGAACACGGCGTTTGCTAGAAAGTCCGCTTGTTTGGGGGATACATTTAGAAGCTGCATCAATTATCAAGTTAGAAAAATACTCGACGGCACCATCAATTTCGAGCGAAGACATGTCAGCCCACGAGATCGTACTGGTAAGTGTTTGGTATTTCTCCCAGTCCGCTGCATCGACCTTCCACCGGGGAGCATGTGGTGGAGATTCGTGTTGTCTTGTTGCTCTCAGCAGTATTGGGAAATGGTCGCTCCCGTAAGGGTTTTTTATAACTTCCCATTCAAGTTCGGGTAATATGGATGGAGAAGCTATGCTGAGATCTATAGAAGAAAAAGTTTTGTTTGCAAGACAATAATATGTAGGTCTTTTTTGTTTAGCAGACATGCACCGGATGAGAAAAGAAAGCCATTCAATTAGACGGCCTCGAGCATCGATGCGAGAGTCGCCCCACAGTCCTGCTGTGTGCATTGAGATCCTCAAGAACAAGATAAGGTTCTGGCAATTCGTCTATTAGGGACTGGAATTCATGTTTGTGTAAGTGGTAATGTGGGGGTATGTAAAGCGAGCAAATGGTGACGAGTTTGTTTAAGAGAACAAGTCGAACTGCCACTGCTTCGAGGGGCGTTTGCAGCGGTAAACGTTAACACGCTATGCTTTTCTGAATTATAATGGCAACACCGCCTGAAGATGCAAGAGCATCATCGCGGTCTTTACGAAACGTAACATACTGTCGAAGAAAGTTAGCATGTTCCGATTTTAAGTGAGTTTCCCTGTACACACAGCACTTTTGGATTGTGTTCGTGGAGAAGTTCTTGCACATCATCGAGGTTCCTAAGAATGCCTCGGACGTTCCACTGTATGATTTGTATATCCATACTGAAAGTAAAATTGGTGCTGTGTGTACAAAAAATGAAGTTTTGCCTTAGATTACAGAACCTTTTCCAGGCCCTGTAACGCGGGATTTGTCCTTTCTGAAGCGGTCGAGGGAGCCTCGCCGCTCCTTAGGCGCTTGATGCGCCGTCGGGATGGGTGTAGTGTCCATTGCCTCATGTGAGGCGCTGGACACACGCTCTTGCGAGCGAGAAATTTCGCGAGAAAGTCTCGCCGCGAAGGACGAGACCTTTGTGCCCACCAGCCCGGAGGTCGATGGGGCTGCCTTTGGGCCTGAGCTGCGCCGGCTGTTGCCAGCGGCAGCAGGGGCCGGAGAGGATGAGGCAGCCTTGACTGCACCCACCGTGGGCGCTGCTGGCGGTCCTGCCGGTTCGCTACGCGAAGCGCAGGATGCCTCCTTGGACTGTTGTGGTGCCGGTAACCCTAGGGTAACCGGGCTTGTTTGCTGGTTGGGTCGGGTAGCCTTAGCTCCTTCCACCCCGGGGGCAGGGGCCACAAGCGACAGCTCGCTGTATGCGGGCTGGGCAGGTGGCAGTGGCCGCTGCGACGCTGCCCCCCGACGCGCCGCATCAGCATAAGATGTGTTGTGGAAAAGTGAGCACCTCTTACGGGCTTCCTTGAAAGAAATATTTTCTTTGACTTTTAGGGCGATTATGTCCTTTTCTTTTTTCCAGTTTGGACAGGAACGTGAGTAGGATGCGTGGTCACCACTGCAGTTCACACAGTGAGGAGTGCCAGTACAGTTGTCGGAGGAGTGGCCCTGTACTCCACACCTTGCACAAGTTATTTGACCACGACAGCTCTGTGAGCCATGGCCAAATCTTTGGCATTGGAAGCACCGTCTAGGGTTAGGGACATATGGTCGAACAGTTAACCTAATGTATCCTGTTTCGATGGTTTCAGGCAGAACGCTAGATCCAAATGTGAGGACAAGATGTTTGGTGGGGATTTCTTTGTTGTCCCGTCTGATGATGATACGTTTTACATTGGTGACATTTTGATCTTTCCACCCTTCCAGGAGTTCTGCTTCTGATAATTCTAGGAGGTCTGCTTCTGATACGACTCCACGTGAGCTATTCATTGATCGGTGTGGTGATACAGAAATTGGTATGTTGCCGAAAGTCACAAGGTTGCCGAGTTTCTCGTACTGTTGTTTCTGAGAGACCTCAAGAAGAAGGTCTCCGCTAGCCATTTTGATGACTTTGTAACCTGAGCCTAAAGCTTCCGTCGAAGATTTCGCAACTATGAATGGAGAAATGGATCTGGCCGGTTTTGAAGCGTTTTCACTGTGTACAACATGGTATTTCGGATAGATTTCTTTTGGTCGGTTGGAATACAGGCTAAGTTCATCGGTGCGTCCCCTCTTTAGAGGGCTGACGATCAAGTAGGCGGGGAAATGCTGGTGTTCCCATAACGGTTTGTTTTATTTCGGCGGCAATGGCGGCCACCCACCACGGAGCCCAACTAGGGGACGCTGCAGTGCTTAACGCGTAAGGCTGCAGGCGCCAACCGTACATTGCCACTATAACCTAATATATTGTACCCAAGGGAGGGCACATACACAAGGTTAACCCAAGCCGTCTATGAAAATTAGGAAGTGACAGAAGAGAAGAGATGATAGGATAGTTAAAGAAAGGAGATAGGAAAGCAAAAGGTTGGAGAGGGGGATAGGAAAAACGCGACCAAGCTGTCTTAATATTTTTACCTGTCGTACCTATCTTTCCTTTTTTTTCTTTTACAAACGTAAAATTTCCTGCATGAAGGTTTCAGAACCCTTAATTGGAACTTTCTTCCCTTCAATTTTGGTGGTCTCCTTAATTTCCTGCCGCCAAATCTACCATAGGTTTTACTAATTTCTGTTGTGGACGTGTTAACTTCTCCCCTCCTATCCATGAACCCAAGAGCTTCAAGGTGGCAAGCGGAGCCTAAACCCATAGCCGGGTAGGTATTGTTGCATTCTAATAAAACATGTTCTTTCGATTCCCTAGCTTCACTGCAGGAAGCACATGCTTCGAAAATGGTCTATGTGGGCGGCCTCCAGTGAGGTAATGTCACATCCCCTGTGAAGTCGGCTGTACTTACCACAACATGGCCAAAGGCTCACACGCGCAACTGTAATGATGATGATCATGATGATAATAATGCTTTTCTCGAAAGATTGCACGGGGGTGTTATGATTAGATAAATAAAAGCACAAATGAAACATACACTAAATAAAATGACGTCATGCGACTAGGCAATATTTTCGTCTTCGTTGCACTATCGAGCACCCTCTTGGTCTACGCATTCATTCGTCCCAGCAGAATTTATTCCAATACACATTGTGGTACCTGCTTCTTTATTCCTTCTTTGTCAGCTTTCTCTTTGTATTTTCTCTGCGGAATAATTATTTGGTTACTACTAGAAATATGCTCATGTTCAGTGCTTTGATGCCTAAACAATTTATTTCAGGATATAATATTCTCAATGTATCACGATATAAACTTATAGCCTGATAACCCGTTTATTGAGTCGATGTATAGCAGTAATATTTGTTCAGACAATTTTAGAGAATTCTTATGTGAAGCTTCAAAAACGCATCTCAAAGGTCGCGGTTGAAAGTAATAATTTTTTATTTTTAGTTAGGTATTCTGAGTAAAAATGAATACACTCAAATTACCAAATTATGCACCTGGTTCCTAGTTCCCAACATTTGAAGAGGAAGCGTCCGTAATCACAATAACGTCACTTAAATGTACTTTAGGCCGTATACAAAGCGTTCAGTATTAAGCGGCGACTAACTAGACAGCATGATCGACCCATTTAGCGTCCTATACCGTAGCGGGGCACCTACACGTTCGTATTAAGTTGTGCGATAACTGTAGTGTAATCTCATCCGAAATGTTTTCCACGTGGTTACTTAGTGCAATAATATCTCATAGCAGAGTCAGAATCACTTTTATTCCAACATCCACAACACCATGCTATTCCAACATCTAACACCATGCTGAGAGGTGAAGGCGAAAATCACAGACTTCTTGAGAGAGACTTATGGACTAGAAGTAATTTTGATTGCGAAAACGGCGTCCTTATCGTGGTTACCGTAAGCCAGCGTGCATACAGGATACGCCTGGCACCCAATATGTGCAGATATCTTCATCATTTCCTTGACCGTTGCAGTCGTTCATTGCGTTACATTTCAACATCGCGTCTGTACATCGTATCTTTATATTCCAGATGTACACATAGCTGATGTGTTGTCGACAGTAAACAATTGGCATAGAGCGCATAATGAGCCAAGAGTCATCCGTGTATAGGCGTCATGCCCTTTAGCATTTGGTGTCTTCTCATTTGGTCCTTTCAATGAGAGTAGTACACGTAACCTTACTATGAGCCTCCTTTCTTTAGCAGTTGCACGACTGTCATCTAACTCATAAGCTTTACCACCGTGGCTTTTGTTACGTAGGCCTAATGACGATACTCTCGGCTTAGATGTGTTACTTTTGGGAGCTGTAAGGCTAAGCCATCTTCTGCAATCCAATTTTTTCGCAGATGTTTTTCTTCGGATGTGCCAAGCAGAGCTTGATTAAGAGAACTGATAGTAGTCATCAGCTGATTTTCGACACCAATGCTGGCGACTTGTGGTATTAACTGCTAGATTACACAGCGTACTAAGAAGTCAGCGTACTAAGACGGCGGAGCCATTGCCGGCAACTTTTTCAAGGCTATGTCCACCTAAAGTCCCTAGATTTGCTGGTCTAAAAAAAAGCAAGAACATCTACGGACTTCAGGTCCGCCCGCAGCAAGCAACACTTCTCATAAGAAGCTATGGACACACTCAAATAGTCCCGCGTTCGCCCGCGGGTGTGTATGTGTGTGTGTGTATGTGTTTGTGAGGGATACCAAGGACGCTAGGAAGAATTTTGTGACAAAGTGTTTTAACAAGGACAGATAACATGAAACCAGTAATAGAAATTCTTGGAAACCTAACATGGTAGAACGCTTTCTGTCCCGGATCCTAATAAACGCGTAGACTGTACACTGTACGTGCGTGCCTGTTGCTGAATCCCCCGCAAGAGAGGGAATGGCTGTCGCAATTTAGAGAGCAATCAGTGCTGGCGGCACAGAATTCTTTACTTTCTCCTTGACAATCAGTGCCAGAATAGAAAAATAATGTTCAGTGTATATAGGCATGGCAATTAAGTTGCAGAAGGAATGCTGCCAGGACAGACATGTATAGATGCAGAATTATGTTTCTGGTATTGTGGCCTCAAGTAGATTTAGATGTAAAGTCTAGACTTTAGTGGGATATTGGCCATCAACCGGATAGTTCAACAAAAATAAGAAAGCAATCTGTACGTGGCCTTCTTTCCCTTCTTCTATATTCGCCCTCCCCCTCTATTCATGCGAATTCGTTGCTTTCACTTCTTCTTCGGCTGCCTGAGCATGCTTCAAGTATTATCTGTTCTGGCCTCCGAAATACATAAACACACGCCACCACTCCCGGTGTCTGTGTGTGGCGAAAAGTGATGCTGTATACAGTAAAACTATTCCATCGTGATTTTATTTCAAACTCGTGGCGTCAAACTTACATAACGACTGACGAAAGCACCGCGTGGTGGCCTGGAGTGTTGTTTAAACTGCGCAATCAAACGATGTCCGTGTTTGTAGGTGGTATATTTATAGCAGGCTTTGAAAGCAAATAACATTAACTACCTTGACAGGTCATACTTATCTAATTTGCTGAGCAGAGGTGAGGATTGGGCAGAAGTGGAGAGGGATTTTGTGAGGCTGAGCCAGCGCAGTGAATGTAGACAACAGATAGAGGAGGGCTACGGTGACGTCTGTGGTTTGCCTGCTTCACCATGCTTAGCTTGCGGTGGTGGCTGATCGAAAATTGCGGCGATATGTATCGTAAGGTTAAAAATGCCACCAAACTGGATCAGTAGATGGCAGAGCAATATCTTAACCTTTCCGAAAGGGCTGAAAAACGTTATAGTGACACGCAGAAATTTTCATAATACTTAAATAAACCCATTTTACGCTGCAGCTCCAAGTAGCAAGTGCCAGAGTGAACGGTGGGCGTAAGTCTTCTATTCGTTTTGGAACGGGGCCATATCCGGCTATTCCTAAAAAAGTTGTTTTATTCGGCATAATAATGCACCTTTGATGTGTACGCGTCCCTTTGACGTGGTGAGATTTCACGGTTTTGTGATGTCGCGTGGCAGAAAAGCAAATTGGGCGTAGGTCGATAACTTTTGACCAATATCGGAGGGCTAACGGCAAAGAATTGTTAAATCAGAAGTAATTATTTTTCTTTGGTTCGGTCGAGGCATGCATAATTAGTGTAAACCCGTTACATTGCCCCACAAGCATGAGTTCGGATGGTCATGGCTGGTAAAATTTGTTTCCCCTAGCCCTGTTTGCGAGGACAGTGTAGAGATTTTGCCGCTTGATTTACCGATTTTTTGTCTGTTTAGCGGAATTTGTTTTTCTGTTCAATGACAGGCGACTTTATTAGCGTCATATATATGTATGTATATATATATATATATATATATATATATGAGAAGCCAACAAACACTGACACCAAGGACAACATAGGGAAAATTAATTTCCCCTATGTTGTCAACGGTGTCACAGTTTGTTGGCTTCTTATGATATGCTTAATAAAAATCTGGCCCCTCTGTTCCCTTTCTTCGCGTTCATTACGTAACGAGGGCTCGAATCCGGCAACATTGATGACTTCAGTAAGCATATGTGGGTTTATTGACCAGTTGTTTTCCCCAAAAAAGAACACATACTCGTGACGCCTGCGGCAGAAAGGATATTCCACATCCGCCTCCTAGGTTTGTGAGTGCTGGTGCAGGCTACAACTGCCGGGGTTAATTCTAGTTGTTAGGCATAAATACCTCAGAAAGTGGATGGGAAAACGGTGCCGCGGTAGCTCAATGGTGAGAGCATCGCACGCGTAATGCGAACACAGACAGAGAAAGAACTTTTATTCAGGTCCTGAGGAACTGCGAGGACGTGGATTTGTTCCCCACCTGGGGCTACTTCTTTTTTCATCCATTTTCATTTCCAATAATTTATAATTTTTTTATGCAATTAGTAAGTACAAGTAATTTTCCCTTTGTTGTCCTTGTTGTCACTGTTTGTTGGCTTCTTATTCAATGAATAATAAATGTGAACAAACAGATTAATAAACAATTACCAACAGTGACACCAAGGACAACATAGGGGAAATTACTTGTACTTTCTAATTGAAAAAAAAAACAAATGATACATTATTGTAAATGGAAATGTATGAAAAAATGGCAGAGTCTCAACCGAAAGGCGAAGCATTAGTTGCGATAGCAAAATAGTAGAGAGCTATACGGCGTAAGGATGGTAGTTTTATCAGCTGCATAAACTTGGAAATGTAGCAGCACCAGCAACGCGCAGAACTGTTGTCGACGCCGTCGGCGTTTTGCCCGTGTTCGCACCGAAAGCGCGCGGCGTTGGTGACTATTGCCGGTTCCCCTGGCGGCGGCTCCGAGGTTTTGGATGAGATCAGAACGGAGCACTCGTCGAGCAGCGTCGGAAGTCTTTACCACCTCCTCACCTCGCAACGTTTTTATATAAATACCGATTTGGTTCCACAGTAAACGTCGCCTCCCTTTATGTATTTAGGTATTTATGTTTTTACAACTTGGAACTAACCCTGGGAGTGAGAGTGTATATATGTATATATATATATATATTTATATATATATATATAGAGAGAGAGAGAGAAAGAGAGAGAGAGAGTTACGTGAAATTCTCTCGCCCACATGTTATTTATAAAGTCTCATTGATACCTGCATCCCACAGGAGTTAAAAAAAAAAGTCGCAATTTCACCCGAAAGGCGAAGCATCGATTGCGATAGCGCATGAGTAGCACCTATATGAAATAAGCATACTAGTTTATCGGCGGTATAAAGTTGTAAATATTCGCTTACTAGCGAAATAAACAAGCACAGTGTCCCACGCGCACAGGTAAACAGGTACACATCTCGCTCGATGACCGCGGAAGCTCGTCAAAATGCTGGAGTGATAAAGCGCACCAGCGGCAGCGAGCATATTGACCTTCGCGCTGGCTCTCGCTTCAACGCAAACAAAGTGTCGAAAGCGCAGCGCATACGAAGCTACCAGCACTCGGCGAATGCACTTTGGCCCATCACAGATCGCTTTGAAGGTGAGGCTTCCGCGGGCGCACACTTCGGTCGCGTCGCCGATCGATTTCAAGATAGCAGCAGCCGCGTATGCAGAACGCACGTCTCCGTCGCCTCCTCCCCGTTCCTCCCGCGTGAACGAAGACCGCGCGCACCCCCCCCCCCCCCCTTGCAGTACAGTTGCAGTTCCCGGCTCATCCTCGAACGCTTTCAGTCGCGCACACTACGCACATCGCGCGGCGACGATTTTATCGCCGATTCCAGCGTTGGAACATCACTACATACGGCGACGCCGAAGGCGACGGCAAGAATGCGCTTGGAGTGTCCTTATAATTGCTATCGCAATAAAAGCCGGCGGATCCCACACCCTGTGGGAATTGATGTTATGCGAAACAGTTGGCGGGGAGCCAACCCAGTTAACGAAACGACCATGGGAGCACCGAGGCGTATGCGGCTGTTTCATGACCTACATGACACGCATGTCAGGACATTCATGTCATGATTTATTACTTATTTCCGAACCCATTTACGTGGTTAACGACTGTTATTCTTGCTTCACTTAGTCATTGTCATTTTTCTTTATTGTTTTCTTACCCGCCGTGGTGGCTCAGTCACCTAAGGCGTTGCACTGCTGAGCACGAGATTGAGGGATCGAATCCCGGCCGTGGCGACCGCATTTCGATGGAGGCGAAATGCAAAAACGCCCGTGTGCTTGTGGTGTAGTGCACGTTAAATAACCCATCGCGGTCAAAATTAATCCTGAACCCTCCACTGCGGCGTGCGTCATAATCAGAACTGGTTTTGGCATGTAAAACCGCACAAAGAAGAAGAAAGAAGATTAGAGTTTCCTTCACTTAACGCCCACGTCTGAACCCATTCCAGCGGTTTTTGAGTGTTAATCATTTTACGCTGAATCATTGTCGTTTTGCTGAGTAATGCTCATGTCTATGACTTCTACCACCATCCTTTAGCGTTTTCTTCACTTCGTACCTACATCGGATCAATTTCAGTGGTTTCTGAGTGTTAATCTTTTCTCGCTGACTCATTCTAATTTTTGCTGAGTCATGCTCATGACTATGACATTTACCATTATCCTTTAGTGTGTCCTTCACTTAGTACCCACGTCAGAATTATTTCAGTGGTTTTTGAGTGTGAATCCTTTTTCGCCGTGTCATTGTAATTTTTGCTTGGTCATGCTCATGAATATCACTTCTATCATCATGCTTTAGTGTTTCCTTCACTTAAAACCCTGCGGCTCCCAAAAAAGAAGGTGACACTCCACTGTGCCCCTATTCCCTGTAATCTGACCACAGATCTTCATGAGGGACGACGACAAGGGCGCGCTCACTTCCACGACCCTTTCCCAGCGGGCACTGTCCTATGCTACATTGAGGCAGTGTATTACCAAACTCATGGCTCCACGGCTAGTGTCACAATCTCGGCGCCCCTTGGCATTCCCATCCCTTCCACCGCTGGCCCATTCTCACTTCCCACTTCTTGTCTATCCCTTGAATTGGCCGCGATCGTTCGCAGGACGCCCGAACTAACCCTTCTCGCTCCATCTCCTCTGTATCGCATTTTCTCCGACTCCATGGCGGCAATCCGACCTCTTCGCGACAACAGACTTCCCGATAATCTTCACGACGACTTTTATTACTCTTTCTCCCTTCTCTCCCCTGCTTCCGTCACTGTGGTGTGGGTACTACGTCATGTGGGGATTATCGCCAATCAGCTCGCTCGTGAGCTTGCACGCGAGACTAATAGCCGGGGGTCGATGATCCCCTGGCCTTACCCGCCGATAGCGGACGAGGCACACTTTTATGCGAAAACTCTAAAGCAGCACTACAAACAGCTCCGGCATTGATTACAGACTCTTCCGCCACCACCCTTGTCTCTGCACCGCTCAAGTACGCAACCTCAGGGCCGTCCAGCTCAACACTGATCACCCCAGCACGCCTTTAATGTTACCGCTCAGAGCCCTCATGTCCCAACTGCACCTCTATGTACGCGAATGTAGAGCACATCACTTTCTCTTGCCTCGCAGCCCTACAATCCCCTCACTAACCCCCACCTCCCCACTGGCGGGTGTGGTTGGCGTCGGCGGCCTTCGCCGACCAGCTGGACATGGTTATCTTGCCGAAGGAATATCAATAAATCTTAGTCTGACCCGGAATAAAGTCTTCTCTCTCTCTCTCAGAAGGAAAGATTCACGTCGCGGACACAGTAACCGCCTCGTTCCACAAGGCTGACCATGCATTCCTCCCATATCTGATTGCGGTCATCATTACCCGCTACACGTTGGCCCCGAATTCAACCGCATATTGTCATAGTCAATAAACAATTGAGACTGGCGTTGCCCTGAACGTCCATTTCAGGAAAAAGAAGACTTCACTCAACCACCAAAAGAAAAGAAAATGGCGAGGACACGTGGTTCAAGCACGTTCGCATGTCTCCCCCTTTTCCTTCGACCGGCTCTTGTCAAAGATGCGAAAAACGAAGAAAACGGAACAGGCCACCTTTCCTCGTGACTTGGCGTGTATGGGTGTGATCACGTCGCATTCTCACTCGTAGCGGAAAAGAAGGCGATTGTTGGACGGTTTTACGGATTCCGCATACAAAATGCCGCCTCGCTTCCTCACGGGTCACCGCCAGCAGTGAGTGGGTAGGACAGGTTCATACTCTCCCTAACTGCGAGACGAAAAAAGTTCGGTAGCGAGACGTAGCAATTAGGAGGCTCGTGAGAAGAATGTCACAACTCGGATAGGCCAAATAAGGGACCACTACTGCTCTTCGCGGACTCTTTGCTGCATCTAGATTGCCTTTCAGCCCCGTGAGAAACTGGCGGTGTAACGTGGTGTGGTATCCTACGCTGTGTAACGTCGCCATGATAGACCAAGAAGCGCGAATAATCTTACACCCTTGTCAGCTATACTTGATTTGTGTCGCGAAATCATCATCATCATCATCATCATCATCATCAGCCTATATTTTATGTCCACTGCAGGACGAAGGCCTCTCCCTGCGATCTCCAATTACCCCTGTCTTGCGCTAGCGTATTCCAACTTGCGCCTGCAAATTTCCTAACTTCATCATCCCATCTGGTTTTCTGCCGACCTCGACTGCGCTTCCCTTCTCTTGGTATCCATTCTGTAACCCTAATGGTCCACCGGTTATCCATCCTACGCATTACATGGCCTGCCCAGCTCCATTTCTTCCGCTTAATGTCAACTAGAATATCGGATATCCCCGTTTGTTCTCTGATCCACACCGCTCTCTTCCTGTCTCTTAACGTTAGTCCTAAGATTTTTCGTTCCATCGCTCTTTGTGCGGTCCTTAACTTGTTCTCGAGCTTCTTTGTTAACCTCCAAGTTTCTGCCCCATATGTTAGCACCGGTAGAATGCAATGATTGTACACTTTTCTTTTCAGCGACAGTGGTAAGCTCCCAGTCAGGATTTCGTAATGCCTGCCGTATGCACTCCAACCCAATTTTATTCTTCTGTAAATTTCTTTCTCGTGATCAGGGTCCCCGGTGAGTAATTGGCCTAGATAAACGTACTCCTTTACAGATTCTAGAGGCTGACTGGCGATCCTGAATTCTTTTTCTCTTGCCAGGCTATTGAACATTATCTTTGTCTTCTGCATATTCATCTTCAACCCAATTCTTACACTTTCTCGATTAAGGTCCTCAATCATTTGTTGTAATTCGTCTCCATTGTTGCTGGATAGGACAATGTCATCTGCAAACCGAAGGTTGCTGAGATATTCGCCGTTGATCCTCACTCCTAAGCCTTCCCAGTCTAACAGCTTGAATACTTCTTCTAAGCATGCAGTGAATAGCATTGGAGAGATTGTGTCTCCTTGCCTGACCCCTTTCTTGATAGGTATCTTTCTACTTTTCTTGTGGAGAACCAAGGTAGCTGTGGAATCCTTGTACGCGAAATACCGTGTCGTAAAATTCGGCGGCGCGGCGCGGAACCGCCACCCGCCCGCACCTCGGTTGGCGCTGCCGTCGCACCTAGCTTCACTTCCCCACTAGTCGGCTACGTGAACTGCAACTTTGCGTCACGGTCAAGCAGCTTGAACACCCGTTAGCTTGGTGCCTCAAGCTTCCACGGGCTCCACTGTAATTTTCTGATGATGTAAGTTTGTTCATTTCTAAACACGACCGACTTGGATGACCGAGCCGCATAGCTACGGCTCTTTCATTTTGTAGCGTTAGCTACACTGGCCTAGCCAAGCCCGTTTCGCGCGGCACATCAAGAGCCGTGCTGCGCATGCGCAAGGATCAGTGATGTCACACGGCTTGCGCACCGGAGCCACTGGAGCCGGCACCTCTCGCGCACTCCGCCGCCGCCGCGCGCGACTCACCGCCGCCGGTCTGCGCATTCCAGAGGAGTGACGTCTAGCCGTGGTAGACGCACTGGCGCCGGCGCGCGCTCGCTGTGCAGTCGCCATCTGACACTGCGCTGGAGCCGCTGCGCTTCTGACTGGCGTTTGCCAGTGTGGTATAGCCATGGAGAAGGAGAGCGCAAATGCTGCTCAACAGCGCAGAAGAACGGAGAAGCTTGACTCATCGGATCCCGAAGTAGTTGCCTGGCAATTAGCGGTTGAGCGTAGGAGGAATGAACACAAGAAGGCTAAACGTGCTGCGGAGACACTGGAGCAAAGGGACGAACGTCTAGCAAAGCGGCGTCGCCAGGAGGCTGAGCGACGTGCCCGACCACCCCTCCAGCAACAACAAAACGCCGTCGATGACGTC
Organism: Dermacentor silvarum; assembly: GCF_013339745.2. NCBI lineage: Eukaryota > Metazoa > Arthropoda > Arachnida > Ixodida > Ixodidae > Dermacentor > Dermacentor silvarum. The sequence continues at coordinate 94,941,337 of NC_051163.1, forward strand.
AAGGTTCGCCAATCGACTGAATACAGTGTGAAACTCAGCGAAAGCGCCAGTGCGACTCGCACCTTCAGCTGAACCTTTGCTAACGCTACGTATATCCTGGCATAGCCGAGCTAAGCCACTGCAACAATTTTTTCTCAATTCCTTAACTGTACTTTTTGGTAATATTGGGATGAATTTAGCGTATATGAATTACGCACACTCTCGGAGTTGTCACGACTTCTATCCTCAATGTTTCTCAGGAATAAAGCGCGAAAATCGCTCGTTTGCCAAGGTATTTAGAAATCTGCCCGTACTAGGCGTGAATTTATTTAAGGAACATCCGCTTGGAAACCAGCCATCCTGCACGAGAACTTACACTGTGAAGAAGCAAGTAGAATATGTATTTTTTAAATGTGCTCTGATACGTAAAAGCATGGTCGCATACATCTTTTTTGTGAAGCCTGTCGATTTCTCAAACTTTGTGGACAGTGACATATCAAAATTTCTGTACAAAGAAGTAAAATTCGGCGGCGTTGCGCTGAAAATTCCTTTTTTTTCTGTGTTATACCATGGCATACATGGACAACGCATCGTGCAGTGGTTGTGGTTTGTCTGCCGAGGATTGCCTCCCACAATGTTTGCTGTCGTGCCAACTGAGCGTGGCGCGCTTTGCCCGTTATCTGTGAGGTGGTGCGCCGTCGTCTTTTTCCGTCGGTGACGAACAAGAAGCGGGGCGTCGTTGAAAACAACGTTACTACAGCTTCAGTTGTAAAATTCGGCGGCGTTGCGCAGAACCGCCACCCGTCCGCGCCTTCATGGCGCTGCCGTCGCACCCAGCTTCACTTCCCCACTAGTCGGCTACGTGAACCTGCCGGGCCAAACACGCGGTGCAGCGTTGGTGTATTCTGTGGTTGATTGTTGACGGCGGATTTCAGGAAGCACGTCATCCGCAAAAAATGCAGCCTTCACCGCGTTCGTTAAGGATATTACCTGACGATGCCGACGTGCTGCGTTCCTGACTGCAACAATCGGCTATCGAACGATGTCGACAGTTCGGCGCGCCACTTCGGCGTGGCACTTCTTGTGTGCTCCCAGCAATGCGAAACTTCACTCGGTGTTCAACAGAGCGAATCCTCGTGCCGACAGGGAACTCTCTGCGAAATCCATGGAAATCATTTTACACTTTCATGAGCAGGACATCTTAAAGATTTTCTGCATATTTTCATTGGACAGACGGTTGAGGTGGCACGAGACAAGCGAACACTTGCCGAGGGTGTGGGGCCGAAAGTGTTCCCGAACCTTCCCTCGTATCTATCGAACCAACCGGGGGAAAAACACGCGATCGAAGAGATATGTATGGTGACCTGTTCTGGGCCATCTTAGAAGAGCTGTCAGAGAATACGCCCAGTCGTGTCGGGTGCCCCTTGCCCTTTCAGGAACTGAGTGCACGCATGATCCAATTTTTAACAGTGGAGAGCTGTTTAAGCTTTTTGCTTCCCCGCTTATTGTTCGCAAAAACTCGCCTAGCGATGGCGTCACTGCGTACAGCTGTGCCTCGCATCACCTTGCGATAGCCAAGCAATAGCTAATTAATATTCGATCAAAAAACAATAAATTCCGGAAAATGCTAGGGATGACTTGGTAGCTCTTAGTCTAGCCCAAATACGTGGCCAATACCTTGTGATAGCCAATCAATAGCTAATCGATAATTCATCAATAATCAATAAATTCCAGAAAAGCATAAGCGGTAAGGCCAGGACCAGCTAGGTGCCCATCAGCTCCGCTGTTTCTTTAGCCTTGCGCCACTTGTGCAAGCTACCCTAATTTTTATTTAGTCACGCGCATGCATACACGCCTACCTTGCAGGAACCTTGCATAAAAATGCATTCTTAGGCAAAGTTCCTGGAGCAGCGGCGGGGATCCAGTCGTGAAGTAAAGGCAGCGAGGAAACGTGCCAAGCTGCTGTAGGTGGAGTTGGTTTCCACGTAGGCCCAAATCATTTGCCTTGATTATGTCCCTGTTGACAGTTTAGGTCGTAGCTATATATAGGGACATAGAGTTGTTGTTTTAGTTCCTTTTATTATTTATTTCTTATTTATTTTATTTATTGATACTGTCAGCCCATATGACGAGCTATTACAGGAGTGGATTTAACATAGATAAACAGAGAAGTGCATTGGTGCACTTGACCAATCCACAAAAAAGAAAAAAAGAAAATGAAGCAGCACTGCTGATATGAAACACATTAACAAGGTAATTACACAGCACATTTTTACTTATGATATCACAATATTAGTACAGAACATCAGGGTGCATCAGGGTATATAAGGCAATTTGTTGCTTCCAAGAATGCGTTAACTGATTTTATTTGAACAATTGAATCGGGCAAAGAGTTCCACTGCTGAATTGCCCTGGGAAAAAAAAGTATACTTGAAGCAGTCATTGTGCACTGTGGGAGGAGGTATACACATACTGTGTCTGTGCCGTGATGTTTCCTGTGTCTTGATTTGGAAGTACTTGTACCTTATTTTACATGGTTATGAATGACTAGGAAAAGGCATTTAAGCCTTTCATACTCGGTACGTTTTTGTAGAGGGGGGAGCTCTGCAAGTTTACATAATTCAGTTGGAGAGAGGAAACGGCGGTATTTATTAAATATAAACCGAGAAGTAAGGCGCTGGACCTTCTATAGTTTTAGACAGCTACTTTGGGTGTAGAATCCCATACTATTTTTGCGTACTCAATTATGGGTCTTAGCAAGGCTTTGTAAGCTAAAATTTTAATTTCAGGGGAGTCAAAATGCAGGTTACTTGAGGTCTTTAATAAAGCTTAATAAGCCTAATAAGGTCTTTATACAGCAGGTCTTTAATAAAGCTTTCATTGGTTTACAAGAAAGTTGTCCTGTTATTTTTGCGGATAACAACTGCCCCAGAGCAAAGTGTTCAGCAAGTAAAAGCAGCGAGAAAACGTGCCAAGCTGCTGTATGGAGAAGTAAACTACGTGAAAGGTTTATGCGGCAGAAAGAAACACACGGCACTTAAAAACGCAGTTTCTGCACTTCGTCGTATGCATTTCTTCCTATCGTGCTAAACTCCCTTCTTTCAGTATGAACCAACTAGCCCGATATATCTTATTGCTGTAAATGGATACCGCTTTCACATGGTATCACTAGAACACCAGCGAACGTGCCACACGCGCAAGCTGCCCGTCCGTACGATCTCAAGGCTGCGGCGAGGCGTCTGTAGTGGAGAGCGATGGAACGGCGCCGCCATCTGGTGGCTGCCCAAGGAGTAGCGACAGCGGCGGTAAGCGTACGTACGGAGAGTTTTACAACTGAAACTAGTCTAGTAACGTTGGTTCAAACGACCTAGAAGCACGTTCACGTTGTGTTTTCGCGTGTGCCGTGCCGTCGGTAGGTGACGTGGTGGTTGACGTTACTACCCCTAGGCGTCCGGCGTAATATCCCGTGCCCATTTAATTCTCAGTTGGTCGTCGTTCCGACGAGTGTGCCGTGCGATTTTGGATTGGCTGCGCGATATCGCCGTTCCTACCTGCCACGACCCGCCGGACGCGTTATTCTCTCCCTGCATTGAGCGTTTGGTTGCTCGACCGAGAGGATTCCTGACATGGCACGCGACGGCAGCTTCTGCGGGCTTCTGGCTTTGGCAGCGATGGTGATCGTCCTCGGCTGTCTTGTCAGTGAGTGTTTATTTGTTGGACCGTCCTGTTGCGGCTGCGTTGTTTTAGCGGGCCTCCGAGACCCGTCTCATAGAGCAAACACGGCAGCTCGATAAAAAAAAAAAAAAAAAAGGTGCGGCCTGCCGCGTGCATCGAAAACGCCGCGGCGCACTAGCCGGAGGCACAAAAAAAAGCATAAAAAGTCCAGGCATAGGCATAGAAAATTCGTCAGGAACGCTCGGAACGCCGTCGCGCGTGGAAGCTGATGCGTCCCAACCTTGTCAGCTAGCGGCGACTTATGACCAACCCGCATAACCAATAGCGTGAGTCAAAACACCTCGCCTGATTTAACCTTCACCAGGAACATAGAAAATGCCATCTTGGACAATACGGAACTTAACGTTGGGAGTGATCATTGTATTCATGGAGTGCTGTTTTAGGGTGGTCACCATACATTTTGACGCTATTTACCGCCAAATTTGGTGGGTAGCCATTTTGGTCCCCAGTCTTTCTGCCTTTTTTGTTGTCACGCGCTGATGTACTCATGTTGGCACGCTTTCTATTCAATTAATTTTATTTAGTTTTGCGCCAGTGCGCACAAGAAACCTGCATACATCCTTAATATACAAGTTGCCTTTTCCTTTTATTTTAACACATCAAACTTACTTTTCTATTGCATGTCGTGCGACACATGTAAAGCAACAAGTTATAAGGCACGATGGCGTGCTCGTGGTAGCGTTATCTCACGCCAAGAATGTGAACTGCATTAAGCATTGTCGTTGCCTTCCAGTTGTACATAATATATAAAGGGTGTTTTTCGAAGTTTGCTGTAATAAAGACTGTACTTACTAGTCTAACTAAACGTAGACGTGCCGTGTCCGGCGCTAAGACGCGCCATTTGTCTCTGGCTGGTGAGGCCAATGTTTATTAAAAGAAGTTAATTAATTTCACGTCACCAAGGGTTGCGGGAAATGTGGTCTGTCGGCTGGTCTTTGGCCATTTTCTGACCCAGATTTAACCCGCCAATGTAGCTGGTGGCGGCAGGTACCCTAAAACGGCATTGCATGTAGGTTCCCTAATTATATTCTCTCCATTACGGTACCCTCCAGAGGCTACAAAGGGAAAAAGCTAAAGATTAAGCACACTAAATGGAACGTTTGCAGTTATGTTCGGAACAGACTTGAACCCGCACCCATTACAAACCTTGAAGAGTGGATATCCACTCTTCTCAAAGGCGCAGCTAACTCAACCACCGAGGTAGAGCAGGAGGACGGGCCAGCTCCTGATGCTAAAAAGGTCTACTGTGGTCTGCGCAACAGTGCTTGTAGTAACACTGGCTCGCGCAAAAACACAATCGTGGCCTATGCAATTGCCTCGCGCAACTCGAAAGGGATATTGAGAAGCACTCACGATAGCTGTCAGGAGCACTGGCACCAGCTATGTGACCACCTTAATGGCCAGCTAGGATGCAACAACACCTGGTTCCTGCTTAAACACCTACATTACCCCACTCAGACTAGAACAGCATCACAAAAGAACCTTCAACGCATCATACACTCCTTCCTGGGAGATAATCATGCCCTCTTTGAAGCTCTAAAAAACCACTACTTTAATACAAGCACCAATATTCCAATGCCCGTAGCTTACACCGAAAAAGAAAACAGGGAATTGGACAGTGAAATCATGGAATCTGAAGTACGTGCTGTCCTAAACAGCATCAAAACTACAGCGGCGGCTGGCGAGGACCGTATCACTAATAAAAAAGCTACGTAACCTAGATGATCAGTCGGTTACCGAAATCGCCAACCTTTTCAACATACACTGGAAAGGGGGGGCTATACCCACCAACTGGAAACATGGAAACATAGTCTTCATACCCAAACCAGGGAAGAGGCTTTTAAGTGGAAAATCTTCCGCCCCATCTTCTTAACCTCTTGCCTTGGGAAGGTTATGGAACACGTCATTCTTAATAGACTGAATAAGTACACTGAAAGCGAAATGCTACTGCCCCATACGATGATTGGATTCAGCCCAAATCCGTCCACCCAAGACATTATGTTGCAGATTCAGCGGGTCCTGTAAGAGCCACCCGTACCATTCTAGGGCTAGACGTGAGTAAAGCATTTGACAATTTATCACACGTATCAATACTAACAAATCTATCCCAAAAGATTGTCGGGGAGCGCACTTATGTCTACATTACAAACTTACTTTAGGATCGCACTGTGGAAATATACCTTGGAGGACATTAAAAGCGATAATTTCAATTAGGAATCTTGGGGCCCCCCTCAAGGTGCGGTCCTCTCCCACTTGCTTTTCAACGTGACCATGCGAAACCTGCCCCCGTTACTGGAAAGGATCCAGCATACCAAGCATTCCATCTACGCTGATGATATCACCATCTGGACCAACAGCGGTTCGAATGGTGTAATCACGGACGCACTACACGCGGCCGCTGACACCATACAAACTTTTTGGCGACAAAACGGTCTTGCGTGCTCCGCGACAAAATCCGAACTTCTCGTCATCCGGGATAAATCTACGAAACCGCCCACCGAAAGGGATGTCACTTCCTCTATCCGAGTCAATATGGAAGATGGCCTAGTTCCGCCCGTACTGGCAATAAGAGTCCTGGGCATACTAATTCAGCATGATACTGAAAATTCCGAGGCTATTTCCCGATTACAGATGGCAGCCCGCCAAATCTGTGGCCTGGTCCGACGAGTAGCTACAAGACGCCGCGGCATGAAGGAGGCCGATCTGTGTCGCCTGACGCAGGCTTTCCTAGTTAGTCGCATAGTGTACTCCTTCCCATACTACCACCTGCGGCTTGCCGGCAAGGAAAAGGTCAACAGTGTCATCCGCACAGCTCATAAAGCAGCCCTCAGGCTCCCTAGGCATGCGGAAACTGAACGATTACTTGAGCTAGGGGTAAACAATACGCTAGACGAACTCATGGAAGCCCATAAAACGGCCGAACGTGAACGACTATCCAGCAACGCAACTGGCAGGTTCATTATGGGTAAACTCGGGCTGAATCCCGTTAGGAATTCGGCAGGACGAACCGCACTACCCGGTGCGGTCAAACGCCAGTTGGTTATCAAACCGTTACGTAAGGAGACACGACAAGAGGCGGTCTGCCACAGCTAAGGCCCTTCAAGAAAGGTACCAAAACAACCAGCGCACTGCGTATGTCGATGCGGCAAAGCAAAGCAAAATCACCAAAATTACGTAGTGAGCGTCGTGACCGGAGAGGGACGTATCCTCAACACCGCGACCATAAGAATACCGTCAACCGTAGAAGCGGAAGAGACTGGCAGTGCTTTGGCCATCGCGAATCCTTCCGTGCATACCGTCATAGGCGACACCAAAAGGGCAATCGCTAACTTTTCGAGAGGCAGCATAGGCGTCTGTCTGACAACCGAGGTGCGGGCGGGTGGCGGTTCCGCGCCGCGCCGCCGAATTTTACGACACGGTATTTCGCGACACAAATCAAGTATAGCTGACAAGGGTGTAAGATTGTTCGCACTTCTTGGTCTATCATGGCGACGTTACACAGCGTAAGATCCACACCACGTTACACCGCCAGTTTCTCATGGGGCTGAAAGGCAATCTAGATGCAGCAAAGAGTCCGCGAAGAGCAGTAGTGGTCCCTTATTTGGCCTATCCGAGTTGTGACATTCTTCTCACGAGCCTCCTAATTGCTACGTCTCGCTACCGAACTTTTTTCGTCTCGCAGTTAGGGAGAGTATGAACCTGTCCTGCCCACTCACTGCTGGCGGTGACCCGTGAGGAAGCGAGGCGGCATTTTGTATGCGGAATCCGTAAAACCGTCCAACAATCGCCTTCTTTTCCGCTACGAGTGAGAATGCGACGTGATCACACCCATACACGCCAAGTCACGAGGAAAGGTGGCCTGTTCCGTTTTCTTCGTTTTTCGCATCTTTGACAAGAGCCGGTCGAAGGAAAAGGGGGAGACATGCGAACGTGCTTGAACCACGTGTCCTCGCCATTTTCTTTTCTTTTGGTGGTTGAGTGAAGTCTTCTTTGCCCTGAAGTGGACGTTCAGGGCAACGCCAGTCTCAATTGTTTATTGACTATGACAATATGCGGTTGAATGCGGGGCCAACGTGTAGCGGGTAATGATGACCGCAATCAGATATGGGAGGAATGCATGGTCAGCCTTGTGGAACGAGGCGGTTACTGTGTCCGCGACGTGAATCTTTCCTTCTGAGAGAGAGAGAGAAGACTTTATTCCGGGTCAGACTAAGATTTATTGATATTCCTTCGGCAAGATAACCATGTCCAGCTGGTCGGCGAAGGCCGCCGACGCCAACCACACCCGCCAGTGGGGAGGTGGGGGTTAGTGAGGGGATTGTAGGGCTGCGAGGCAAGAGAAAGTGATGTGCTCTACATTCGCGTACATAGAGGTGCAGTTGGGACATGAGGGCTCTGAGCGGTAACATTAAAGGCGTGCTGGGGTGATCAAAGTGTTGAGCTGGACGGCCCTGAGGTTGCGTACTTGAGCGGTGCAGAGACAAGGGTGGTGGCGGAAGAGTCTGTAATCAATGCCGGAGCTGTTTGTAGTGCTGCTTTAGAGTTTTCGCATAAAAGTGTGCCTCGTCCGCTATCGGCGGGTAAGGCCAGGGGATCATCGACCCCCGGCTATTAGTCTCGCGTGCAAGCTCACGAGCGAGCTGATTGGCGATAATCCCCGCATGACGTAGTACCCACACCACAGTGACGGAAGCAGGGGAGAGAAGGGAGAAAGAGTAATAAAAGTCGTCGTGAAGATTATCGGGAAGATTATCGGGTTGTTACCGCAACCCTGCACGCAGGGTTGCGGTAACATGATAAGGACGCCGTTATCGCAATCAAAAATTACTTCTAGTGCATAAGTATCTGTCAAGAAGTCATGGATTTCCGCCTCCACCTCGCAGCATGATGTTAGATGTTGGAATAGCATGGGGTGGTAGATGTTGGAATAAAGGTCATTCTGACTCTGCTATCAGATATTATTGCACTAAGTAACCACGTGCAAAACCTTTCGGATGAGATTACAGTATAGATATCGCACAACTTATTACGAACGTGAAGGCGCCCCGCTATGATATAGGACTACAAATGAGTCGAGCATGCTTTCTGGTTAGTCGCCGCTTAATACTTAACGCGTTGAATACGGCCTAAACTACAATAAAGTGAAGTTATTGTGATTACAGACGTTTCCTTTTCAAATGTTGGGAACTAGGAACCAGGTGCATAATTTGGTTAATTCAGTGTATTTTTTTACCCCGAGTAATTATACTAAAAATAGGAAATTATTACTTACCCGCGTTCTTTGAGATGCGTTTTTGAAGTATCACATAAGAATTCTCTGTAATTGTCTGGACAATTATTACTGCTACACATCCACTCAAGATACCGGTGATCAAGCTATAAGTTTATTATCGCGTTACATTGCGAATATTATATCCTGAAATAAATTGTTTAGGCATCAACGCACTGAACATGAGCGTATTTCTAGCGGCAACCAAATAATTATTCTGCAGAGAAAAAAAAACAAAGATAAAACTGAAAAAGAAGGAATAAAGAAGCTGGTAGCACAATGTGTATTGGAATATATTGTCAGGAGCGGCGATCCTGTCGTCGGTGCTTGGACGATGACGATGACGACGGGTGGCTTTCTAATGTGCACGCGCTCTCCTGAACGACTGCTGCAGCGTTGTGCGCCTTACCCTGTAAATCTATCCATTGTATATATATTCTCCCCGTAACAATACTGTTCTAGTGCGAGTGAACGTGTAGAAGAAGAGAGTGTTCGATAGTGCAACAAAGACGATAATTTTGTCTAGTCGCATTACGTCATTTGATTTACTGTTGGTTTCAATTGTGCTTTCATTTATCTTGCTATCAATCATAAAACCACCGTGCAATCTTTCGAGAAAAGCATTATTATCATCATAGTCAGCATCATTACAGGTGCGCGTATGAGACTTTGGCCATCCTACGGTAAGTACAGCCGACTTCACAAGGGATGTGACATTACGTCATTGGAGGCCGCCCACATAGATCATTTCGGAAGCATGTGCTTGCAGCACTGAAGCTAGGCAACGAAAGGAACCTGTTTTATTACAATGCAACAATACCTACCCGGCTATAGGGTTAGGCTCCGCTTGCCTCCTTGAAACTTTTGGGTTCAGGGATAGCAGGGGAAAAGTTAACATGTCCACAATATAAATTAGTAAAGCGTATTGGAGATTTGGCGGCAGAAAAATAGGGAGAAACCGAAATTGTAGGGAAGAAAGTTCCAATTAAGGGTTCACAAACCGTTATGCAGGAAATTTGACGTTTGTAAAGAAAAGGAAATATAGGTACGACAGGTGACAATATTAAAAGAGCTTGGTGTCGCAACGAACCGCTTCATTTCTAGGGGGACGCTCATAGCATTCATTCATTCATTCATCCAGCCGTGTGAACGTTCAACTACTTAGGGAAGTCCACACAGAAGATCGGCTTTATAGTCAGGGTTGCTAGGAGTGCCTGTTATCTCTTTATTTATTGATCATTATCTATATTTGTCCCTCGCGTCTGACCCCATTTGCTGCTAAGGTCAATGAGCCATTTTCAAAAATAAAGATGGTTTGTCCCATTTCTCTCTGTAGTGTGTACAAATACCTCTCTTCTGCCTCACGTCCCCGTGACAATATGACTAAAGGAGATCCCTGCGTCAAACAAATAGAGAATGCGCTTTGCAAATATTTTTGTATGGAAGAAAACATAAAGTGCACGGAAAGTCTTCGAGCCCGCTTCGTGTGCAAGCAGCCAAATAAGGTTTATATATGTATATGAAAAGAATTCTGACTGTGCGACATGTCCAAAAGAAAAAAGAATAAGCGAAGCGTAGTCACCTGTAGCGATTGCCTCCGGGAACGATATGAGGTGCTAGATGAGCAGACAAATCTGCTTTAAATAAGCGCTTTCGCTCGCAATGGTCTTTCTGCTATGGGCAATCTAATTATTTGCGCGTACATACGCTTCAGAGCGAATTCCGAGTTTGGACATCGCTGCAAACTCAGCATAATGTTCGTTAACAGTTTATTTTGTTTTTGACCTTCCCCCGCTATCGCGCTCTTTCTCTCTGCCTCATTTTATTTATTTTATTCGTAGAGTGTGCTCCATACGTGGAGAATTTCATACGGCGAGTATGAAAATCGGCTTTCGGCAGCCGTCTTCGCGGCACTCGACAAATTAAGTGTGAGATGCCGCCGAGAGTATAATAAAGTTGCTTCGCAACGAAGAAATTGAAAGGCTCTCGCTTTTCAGCCGAATGAAATCTGAAAGAAGCAAAATTTAGTATAACATTTCACCCCACAATGAACGGCGGAACCCAGTGCCGTATTTCTAGAGTGCTGCACTACAAAAAACATGTAAAAAAGGAAAAAAAAGCTCGCCGCCATTTCACCTTCCGACAGTGGATGTACGGCGAAGCAGGTGTGAACGTTAGTCAAGCACCGCCACCTCAAGCGACGTACGTGATACGCGCACGCATATGTGCCTACGTGCAGCGTAGATCCGCATTCTTCTAGGCCGTCCGCCAAGCACGTGTGCCATATTGAACTAAATTATTGTTTAAAAATAAATTGAGCCAGAAAATGCATAAAGTACGAGTTACAGACCAGCTGCAGACATAACAGCTTCGTATTGTTATTCGACCATACGAGAAAACATGAATCTGTTACGTGGAAGCTGAAAAACAAAACACTTTTCCTGCTGCCGTTTGAGGTTTGTTTGAGTGGCCGGCGGCCGCTTAATGGCCGTAACGTTAGAACAACCTATGTCCCCATTTTTGTAGGCCTTCCGCCTAGAGCAAGTACGTTATTGAAGTAATTAAATTTCTCAAAGTAAAATGTGTCCCAAAATTCCTAAAAGTATGACTTACATACCACCTACACACAGGGTAGCATCGGATTATAATTCGAATATATAATAAAACTTAATTTTGTTACGCGGAAACACAAACACAATCCCCGTTTTCACCAGCCGTTTTTTTGGGTGAGCACTCCATGAAAAATCCCGACCAACTAGAGAGCTTGGCTGTAAAAAAAATGTGGTTGATCCCTCTTATATAGGAATCGGTATAGAACACGAAAGTGAAACGTGTCTTCACAGAAGTAGTGTAATGTTTATTGCACATTGATATATAATGTCTATTGGTGTTTTGTGGCTAAAGCGCCCTTAGGCGTTGATGCACCCACGCTGACGCCTGGTGGCACGTCTCCTCCATCACGACTACCAACGTCGATGACCATGAGCAACCGTCGTGCATATGGAAGCTGCACTACGCTGCACACGCTAGCATAACGCGAAAGACGAAGCACGTAACTGACACACTAATACAACGCGCAAGACAAAGCACGTAACTGAATCGTCACCGAGTCAAATCAGCGCGTACAGCGCGTCGTAATTGCAGCCTCCGCGATCAACTTCAGAAACATTTTCAGAGCTAATTGCGGAGGCCACGCTCCGCTGTGCTGAGTACGGTGAACGCCACCTAGGTGGCGTTGGTAGTGCTTCTTGATGCCAGCGTCCCTTCGAATGCTGGCATCGAGGCGTCGTAGTGCTGAGACCACCGAAGCGTTCACTGTCGGTGCGCGTTAGTGTCATAATGCAGTACTTCTCTTTTCTGCTCGTAGGCGGCGGCACCGCCCCGAGCAAGAGCGCGGGTACACGGAGGAGCGTTAGATATATAAGGCGCGTCTGTGTAGCTCTCTGCAAATGCGTTTGTGGCTCAATGGGTTAAACGCTCGGCGATCTATCGTCGCGGACCGAGAGGTCGTGGGTTCGATTTCCAAATTTTGCATGTTTGTGGAACTTTTTCTTCTGGTTTCTTTCTTTGTATTATGTTCGTGTACATTGTAAGCTGACGTATTTCCGTGACGGAAATACGTCAGTGAAGTCTTGGTGGACCCCGGCATAAAACACTTTCGTGTTAAAAAAATTCGCACTTTTTTTTTCTAAACATGGAATCACAGAGAGCAAGGCTTAGCGTTGCACTCCGGCTCGTCGGAAGGTGTTACAATACGCTGCGGTGCCGCAAGAACACAGCCCCGGTAGCTATACCAGGCGTCTGAAAACGCTAGCATGATTGGCAGCGCAACCAGCGGTGCTGGAAGCGTCATATTTCTCGATGGTGCACGGGATGAGATGAGATGGCCGAGTTTGCATTCGGCAAAAACGCTAGCGTTTGTGTGCACAACGCTAACGCCAGCAATGGAAGGCAGAGCGCGGCCTTGGCTACACTGCAGAGCCGGTTGACGGAGCGTGCCCATTTGGCTTCGTTGTCCTTGCAGCCGAGTGACGGAGACAAGAACTTTAATTGGTCCTGAGAAAATGTGGGCAGGGGTGCCCTGCAAATTTCTTCGCGCCTCTGGGCACCTTCAAACACTCCTATTACTGTTTAAATGCGTGACAATATATGGTGGAGCCGGCGGTGCGAATGCACTTCGGGGCTCCTTAAAATTGCTCTCAGGTTTAAAATGAATGTTACGTCTACGAGAACATAGGAAGGATACAAAAAGACTGCGAGTAGAGGGCAGGGTCGTAATTTAAGCCATCGCAGTTCTTTTTCACAGACTGAATGGAGCTAATATAGGGCTAAATGCTCATCTGCTCTCATAGCAGAACCCGAGGCATACGTTGGTACAGACGCATGTGGAAATGTTGGCCGTAGACCTTTGTAGGACCCTGCTTACCCGTCGAGCAGACGGTTGGTGATCATAAATAATTTGGTTACACTGCCTTCAAAGCAAAAGACTATGGTAGTGCCACAAAACGCACCAAGAACAGTTCGTTGCTTTCTCCATTCTAGATTTATTAGGGCGATAACCTTTGCGGCGTTCTCTGGCACAGCTGGTAAACAGCGAAGAGCAGCATACATCATGAATCGTTTCATTCAACGAAGGTCTCATTCTAAGGCGGTTTGCTAACGAAGGGCTTGCTGACGTTACAAAAAACTGTGAATGTTGACCAAAATAAGGTGGCCCTAACACCAGGTCTGCTGGTCCAGTGTGCAAAATTTTAGAAGTTGATAAGCATTCGCATTGCTTGTTATTGCACCATTTATTGCAAGAAATTTCTGATGTCTGTAAAGCATGCCATTGCACATTACCGATAAGGTGTGCCAGCAGTAGATTTTGTAGTCATAAATAGGCTGCCTGAAAACACCCCTTTCACTATGGGTACAGTGGCCCCTTTTAACGTTACAGAATTTGCGGCGAATGAACAGTCCACTGAAGTAAAGCTCACGGCAACTGAAACAAGTCTTGCTAATACAGGATTCGTTCGTTCTGCTGCCGAATATGATTGTCTGTATGCTGTATCATTTAGTGGCTTTGCTGTAACTGTGCCACGGCCAGGTGAGGCATTTCCTCCTGCTTTAACCGTATCTCCAAAGGCAATGTTGTACCAAATATAGCCTAAATAGACCAAAAAAAAGGGGGATGGAAGAAATGAAGAAATGACTTTGCACTTAGCATTCTGAATTTCCACTCCTCTGCACCTTGGGGATTACTTAGGCCAGTCGTTGCGTCTATTCAATACAGTAGATGAACGACATGCTCCGTACGGGCGTCGTAACTTTAATTGCACATGACAAACCGCATGCAGTTATGAACAGCCACCTAGAATACGGAAAATGTCACCACGCCCAGCCACTGGCACGATGAAGCCCAAAACAGACCACTTAGTTTATGCGATCTATTGCCCACGATATGATTATGCGATAAATTATGCATATGCATATACGTAGAAATAGTGCTTACATAGCACACATCGCGTGCACTACGCTGGCATTTGCACGTCGCTGAGTAACTTCGCTTGGCGGTTCAGTAATAACTTGTAATTTTAAATCGCTTAATCGAAATCAAGTGTCGACGATCACCTGGAGGTAATTCTGGCCTAGTGTTCGAGTAATTTTGAGATCTCGCAGGAAGGCATTGCGACATAATAAAGACCATATGCTTTTGAACGTCGGTTTTGGGTAGTGAGCATTTCAAGTTGCCTCGCATAGAAGTAAACAACAGTACCATTACGCATTCTTAGCAGCTCCGACCTCAGTATGTTGACTCCGCCGTTCTACTGCGTAAGAGGGCGAACAATTTCCACTTTGAAAATCTACAAAAGAAGAAGCACGTTTGCACTGTTCAGAAATATCAATACCAAGAGGCGCATGGGGTCTCGACGCTGAAATTGCATATAGCTAGCAAAAATGAACATCGAGTAGCTGCAAAACAAGGTACTTGACACTCAAGGCGTTTAACTCTGCGTCAGTGCAGTGCTTCGTCTCGCCAAAGTGTTTTTAGGTGTGTATGCAAGTCCCGGACATATTCTGCGACATCAGTTCCATTTTTTTGTCCTGCGTCATTGAATCGGATGTCGCCGTGACGCCGTTGTCACGAGGAGTTGCCACTTGATGCCGGATGATACGAGTAGAAGAATTAAAGTGAAAGCAGTCGTTACAAAGTATAGATGGCAATGAGCGACCCTGTTAGTGCCAGGAACCACGAGTCTATACGTGCAATAAAGCTGCTCAATTTGTTTAGTCCTGGATTGTTGCAATGTCTAAGAGTAAAGGTGACGTAGTGGCTGTCTACCACTTCTCCTATACATACCCCTTGTGTCACCTTCGCACATTTACTCTGCGCGTTTGACCACGAATGGGCACGCGCAAATGTCACATACATAGTGCTGAAGTTGTCTGTTGGGTAACACACCCCAGTTGTGGACACCCAGTGAGGAAAGTTGTTTACTAGGCCAGGCAGTAGCCATCAGCAAGCTATTAGGCCCATTTTGCCTGCTTCGCGAGACAGCAGCCACCACATATATAGTGGCACAAGCTAACTGACAACTTGGTCACTGGGTGTAAGAGCTTAGATACAAACAGACATACCACGAAATGGGTAAAGAATTGTGATCGCATTAAAAAGAAACCGCCTTTATGCTTGCGATAATGCAAGAGAAGACAAAAAAGACGGCGAAACAAAGCTGTCAGGATGTCCAAAAATTAAACTTGCCTTTTAGATTTTTATTCAGTAACAAAGAGCAAAGATCGGGATATTTAGCCGTCCCGAATAGATCGAGTGGCGCCTCGTGATATGTGCTTAAAAGTTGGGACTTTCCGAATAAATTCGGGCAGGTTTGCAAGCCTAGGTGTGATCGGCACTTATAGTTTCATTTGTGATCGTTTTCATTCAGAGTATAGCATTCTAGGCGAACTTCTCAGATTTTTATTGAAGAGCTTCTTTTTAATCACAATTTAAATTACATGTTTTTTGCTACCCCGTAAAAATGTTAAACATGCCCACTGCCATATTGAACAAAGTGAACGTATCACGAATGTGATCGAGGGAAATTACGATTATATGTCGTTCAAGTACCCGAATGCAATGTCGGTGTGTCTGTTTTCTATGCGCGTGTTTGCTTGTTTGTAAGTGTATACATGTTTCTGCCTGTGTGTCTCTTTGTACACGCATGGATGAGATAACTACATCAAATAATTACAGGAAATCAGACGCACGCACACACACACACAGTTAATCACGGCAAGATTAGCATTCGTAATGTCTGCCATAACAATTTCTTTCGTTATTGCTCATCGGCGCTAGGACACTGTACTCAACTATTCGCAATGTGTGGAGTTCATCCTCGAGAGCACTATATGAGTGCTCACAAAAGGACAACACACTGCTGAAAGCACTAAACCACTACCGGCTCTTTCATGGGGCTTAGAACTTTCGCTCACAAAGCGACCTCATTTTTACTCGATTGTAACGCGAGGTTTTTTCCAGATTTTTGTTACCTGAAGTCAACCCTCGCGTTATAATCGAATACTGAAATTGAAGTTGTCTAAAAAGTGAAATGATGCACACAATTTTAATCGAGTGAAATGTGCGAGTGAACGCACGGCAGACAGGAAAAGTGATAACTCCGTCTTGCGAAAGGCCCAGGAGACGCAGCAGGCGCAGGAGCCGCAGGAGCCGCAGGAAAGGCAGGAGCCGTAGGAAACCCTGGAGGCCAAGGAGAAGACGGAGGCGACGGAGGTGCCGGGGGACCAGGATACGTAGGAGGTGCAGGAGGCGCAGGAGGCGCCGGGGGTGCAGGAATCGGCGGGGCTGCTGGAGGCGACGGCGGTTCAGGAGGCACCGGGGGCCCAGGAGGCTCCGGGGCCACAGGAGGCGTGGGAGGCGCAGGAGCCGCCGGAGGCGTAGGAAGCGCCACAGCACGAGGAGGCAATGGAGGTTCAGGAGGCGACGGAGGCAAAGGAGGCGCCTGAGGCCCAGGATTCGCCGTAGGCCCAGGAGGCCTACTTTGTCGTGAACTCCTTCATATGTTTTTATTGCGATAGCAATTATATGGACACTCAAAAGCAGATTTCTGCCGTCGGCGTCGCCGTCGCCGTCGCCGTCGCCGTCGCCGTCGCCGTGAGGTTCCGTATGACGTCAATGGAGATGAAATCGTCGCCACGCGCCGCCGAACGCTGCATGTGCGAGTGAAAGAGCGCGAGGGACGCGCGCTTTCACGGGGAGTGAACGCACGGCGGAGAACAAACGCGCGTTCTGCGCTGTGCTCCCTTAAGGGCTGCAGAAGTAGGCGTCTCTTTCCTCCTCTACAATCACCATATATGTAGAGTAAACGTACCCTCTTCCGACGCGCGAAAGGCCGGGGGGGGGGGGGGGGGGCGTCGTTTAGCTGCGGCACCAAGTGCCTATTTATATCAGAGGCTCCGGCAACAGTCACCAACGCCGCACGCATTTTGTGCGACCGCGGGCAAAACGCCGACGGCGTCGACAACAGTTCTGCGTGTTGCAGATGCTGCTGCATGTCCACGTTTATACAGCTGATTAAGCTACTATCATTACTCCGTATAGCTCTCTACAAATTTGCTATCGCAATTGATGCTTCGCCTTTAAGGTGAAACTGCGACAACTTTTTTCTGTTTCGGATAGTTTGTCAGACGGCATGCGAACTGCGTTCCCATTTCTGAATCTTCTGGCTTGCACTGTCTGAACTTTCCTGAAAGCCTTCGCAGGTCAATTTGAACCTATGCAATAAAGTTGTTGTTTTTTTGCTTTTTCATAGTCTAATGATTCTTCTGCTGGCATCCGGCCAAACGGACTCAGAGCCTCCCCCACTAAGCACAGGCTCCGGTCGCTGGCCCACTTGATCTTCTCACAGCCTTGCCCGACTGCGATCCTCTCACACTGATGCAAATACGCAGGTCATCTCTTCGCTCATCGAAAGGTGCCATTAGTAACCTGGGGCAAATTTATCTCGGTCTGGGAAAAGGTGAGTCGGATGACGCCGACCTGGATGTGCTAGTTGCTTCACCGGAACCCGCATTCATTTCCGCTAGTTTAATCATCGCCAAGATTTCTTTTAAATACATACATACATACATACATACATACATACTTACATACATACATACATACATACATACATACATACATACATACATACATACATACATACATACATACATACATACATACATACATACATACGCCTTTATTTCCGCAGCTCACAACTTATTACACATTTCGTGCCCGCATAAGCGCAAGTCGCTTGTGGGCGGATCACGGCAGACATGTGGTGCTAGCTCACTGCTAACAAGACAGAGGTACAACACATATTATACATGTGACAACAGCTTCGAAAGAACACGAGATATTTTACTGTGTTAGTAGCGTGAGAAAAAAAGAAAGTAAAAAAAAGATTTCCCCGATTTATTAGGAAAAATGGCAAAAATGACAGAAATACATATATAAAAAAACAATATTTTGTTTACAAGACAATCGTGAAATAAAAATAGGAACTGTTAAAAAAAATAACAGACGCACAGAATACGTGTCAAATATTTTGACGATGAAGTAACCATTCTTTAATTTGTTGTTTGGCTTCTTTTTGGGAATGCTGTTGAAGTATTTCTTTCGGCAACTGGTTAAAATAAAAAGGAACGTAATATTCTCGACACTTTTTACCGTAGTTGGTATATATACGCGGTAACTGATAAAGGTAGGTTTTTCTTAGCGCTTTAGGTTTACTCTGTATTATTTTGTGGCGATTCGAGAAAATATTACGAAGTAGTATCACTTCTACAAACAGATCCGAACAGGACTCAACACCTGCAATAATAATTCTTGCGTCTCTGTCTGAACAGTCATGAGCAGTACCATACAGTATGCTCGCAGCTATCCTATGCAATAGCTTATCCACTCGATCTACTTTCGTTTGTGAGCAGGAACCAAAAACATGGACAGGTCTAGGCTAACAGTCTTATGAGGATTTCTAAAACATATTATGGTAGTTTTTTCTTTGTTTAAATATATTTGATTAGCATGTAACCAATCAATCACACGTATTGCGTCTTCTTGAAGTAGTTTTACGGCTTCAGAATACGATTCGTGTGATATGAGTAGTGCAGTGTCATCAGCATATTGAAATATTGCAGCATTCAGTTGCATGTTGGCAATATCATTGACGTATATATTAAATAAAAGAGGTCCCAGAACCGATCCTTGAGGTACACCATATCTAACTGATGTAAAATCACTATATGTATTTTTATAGTGACTACATGCAAACGGTTGGAGAAGTAATTAAAAAAGAATTTCAAATAAGGACCTCGGAAACCAATACTTTCTAGTTTGTATAACATGATGTTGTGTTCAATGGTTTCAAAAGCTCTTGTCAGATCTAAGAAAAGGCCAAGCACAATATTATTTTGATCAATATTTTTACATACGTAATCGTTACATTCTTCCAGCAGATCGACTGTACTTAAGCTACGTCTAAAACCGTATTGAGAGGGACTTATAATATCAAATTTATCGCAAAAGGATATCATGCAAGTGTAAATAAATTTCTCCATTACATGTGCTAACACGTTCATTATTGCAATTGGTCTATAATTATTTTTAACTAATTTACTACCTTTCTTATAAATTGGTCTAATTACTGAGGTCTTTAAGCCCTGCGGGATTATACCTGTTTCGAAGCATCCGTTTAAGATAGACAAGAGCACGTTTTGCAGATGATAGAAATTGTACTTTATATCTCGAGCTCTTATTCGGTCATAACCTGCCGGTTTGTTGAGTGGAATAGCGTTAATCAAGTTCCACAGGTCACTTGCATTAATGGGTGGTAGGATAGCAGAGTTCGGAATTATCTGGCCTAGGTAATTTAAATTCAGAGGTCTAGTAGACTGCTGTTTTAGTTTTGTTAGTGATAGTTCAAAGGCATCTTTAAAGGAGTTAGCAATGTCCAATGATTCTGCAGGCGAAAATGTTTTCAGCAAGCCATCATCTAGACTTTTACGTTCAGGTCTTCCCGCCAAGTCATTCAGCAAGCCCCATGTCTTTCTTACGTTACTGCGACACCGTGAAAATTTTTCAGCGTAGTATTCCCGTTTGCTTATTCGTAACTGAGCAGTAAGCTTGTTACGTGCGGTTCGATATTCGTTCTGCAGATCCAGGTTTGTCGGGTAATTTTTAGAACGCCTCCATAACCTATCTTTTTGATAAGATAGTTCTACAATGGATGCTGTTATCCATTTTCTCTTCGGATTTCTACGTTTCAATTTCACTTTTTTCGTGGATAGTAAAAAGAACGTACTAAACTGATTTACCAATTGATTATACGTTATCACATGGTTGGTTGTGTCTAATGTCGTCCAGTCAAAGTTTCTGACTAGCTTATCTACCTTTCTGTCGTCTATGAAATATCCCACGTGATTCACGTCATCTTCAGAAGCGATACTATCTGTCACACGTAAGGCCGTGAAATAATGATCTCCCACTTTTTTATGTATAACTACAGCATCGGTTTCAAAGTGTGGGCATCTCGACGCTATATGATCAATACATGATCTCGTGACCCGGGAAGCCACAAGTTCTTCACGGGTGAAATCATGTATTAGATGTACCAAACTATGGGCTGAAAGTAAATCTACATAATCAGCGACTCCCTGTTTTCTTGGTTTGGCGATATCAATGTTTATATCTCCCGCTATAATTATGTTATGATGAGCATGTTTACTGAGGAATGTAGACAATTCAGATAAAAACACTTTCAGATCAGAATTAGGCGGCCTGTATACTGCTAATACCAGGAAAGTAGCTTTAGGCTTGCATATTAAAAAGGGAACGACTTCCGCTGCGGTAAAGTCAGCAGAAATTACTTCCATTATCCATTCGTTCTTAACAAAAACGTAGATGCCACCGCCCTTGCTCAGGTCACGGCACTTTGAATGTGACTGAAAACCTTCGAGAATATACGCTGCAGATTCGGACTGCGTTATAGTTATCTCTGTTAATATGAGGATGTCTAAGTATTTCAATGCATCGCTCAAGTACACATTTAGTGAATCCCTGTGCTTTTTAATGCTTCTGACGTTAGTGTGTACAAGCTCTATAAATGGTGCAGTGCGGCCATCATGGAAGCGTAGCCTTCTTTGTACCCATTCCGCGAATGAATTGAGCGCATTAGACATGATTAATTTATCCCTAATAGATCAGCTTCGCTGACAATTTTCTTCGCGCCAGATCCTTCAGTTTTTTCTCATGAAAACCATTCCATTCTTCGTCCACACAAACTTGAATGCCTTCACCTTTGCAACTTGCTTTGCCTGCCAGAGCAGTCTCCTTGTTTCAGCCGTCAAGTTCTCATTGATGAAAATGTTTTCCTTTATCAAGATTCTACGCTTGCTATACCATGTGTCTCTTTGTACTCTTGAAGTAAATTTAACGATTATGGGCGGTATCCTTCCTTCCCTACTTGGCAGCCTATGAGCTGCATCAATACAATCAGAAGTCAGCGATGGTATATCGAGTTTTTCTGCTAGAGATTTCAAAACAATGTTAAGGTCTTCATTAGCACCAGGTTCCACGCCATGAATTTCGATATTATTCCTTCTAGAATAAATCTCCAAATTTCTGACCGCTGTCTGCAGCTGCGCGATTTCTTTGTCCTTGGCCGCAAGACATGTGTCTAATTCATCAGAGTGTTTCCTGAGAGCAGCAACCTGTCTGCTCTGAGAAGCAATAGATGTGGTTTTCTCATCATACTTCTTTGACAGCATTTCCATCGAGCTTTCAACTTTTTCGATTAGCTTACTCTGCGTTTCAGCTAATCCCAGCACTGTGTCATTCTTAGTGGACTGCAACTGCATGGCCTTATCAAGTCTGTCTACTCGCGAGTGGAAGTCATCTAGCCTGCTTTGAACAGAGCTTACGGCTGCCATTACCTCTCGCAGAGTGGGCTGCGGCTCTTCAGAATTATTCATTGCGCCAGATGTAGTTTTTATCCTGGCGCATTCTGGACACACCCAGCTGACCTTTACGTTCTTTTTTGCAACGCCTGAGCACTTCCCAGTGTGATATAAGCTGCTGCAGTCACTACAGCACACGCTTAGTGCATCCCGTGGCACCGGTTCGCGACAAGCAGCACAGTTTGGAATTCTGGATGCAAGGGACATGACAAAATGCACAGCACAAGGCAAAAGGCTCTGTCGCAGTCAGACGGGGGCGAAACAAAGCAAGAAAGACGTAGCTATGACCAAAATTATGGCTTACCTACAAAACAGAAGGCATGTTAGCTTGCGAGCCCACACCCCGTCAGACTGCGACAGGATGGCTGTCTGCTACCGCTTTTGTATGCGGTCCGGTCCCTGATAGCGTCCCTCGCATCGTTGCCGGACAGACGATGGACAGCGGAACGTTGACGCATGCGCAGCTTGGACAGCCACACTAGTCCGCGTACGGTATCGACCAGGGCAGCAGGAAAATCATCTTTGCCGTTGAACAGCCGGGGATGCGATTGCTACAAAACTGAAGGCATGTTAGCTTGCGAGACCACACCCCGTCAAATGCGAAACATTTCTTGGTGAACATTTGCCACTTTGACAGCATCTATCTATCTATCTATCTATCTATCTATCTATCTATCTATCTATCTAGCTAGCTGCCAACGTCTTGGTGCTTTCATGGTCGTATCGTTTACTTGGTAGATACCAAAATTGGCGTAGTATAACAGGGTATGAAGAACATAAATGATAGGTCATGACATGGATTTCATGACATACGTGTCATGTAGGTCATGAAACGGCCGCCTTTAACGACAATGACCCAGCGAAAAAGCCTACAGATCCCACACCCATTGGGAACCGATGTTATGGAAAGCAGTGTGTGAAGAACCTATCAAGTTAAGGAAATGACCATGACAGCACCAAGACTTAGGCGGCTGTTTGATGACCTACATTACAAGCAGGTCATGAAATTTATTTCAAGACTCCTGAGGAGTCTCTTTGGCTAGGCCTAAAAGACCTCAACGCGAAAGCCTTAGTCATGCTAATGACTATGACTTCAACCATCAATATTCAGCCTTTTCCTTCACATAGCACCACCTCCGAGCCCATTACATTGGTTTTTGAGTGTTAATCTTTTTTCTCTTTATCATTTTCATTTTTGCTGAGTCCTGCTCACGTTATGACTTCTAGCATCATCCTTTAGTGTTTCATTTATTAGTGCCCACATCCGAACCAATTCAGTGGTTCTTGAGTTTTAATTTGTTTTGCTGAGTCGTTCTCATTTTTGTCTATTCATGCTCACGACTTTGACTTTTACCATCATTCTTTAGTGTTTTTGTCACTTGGTACTCACTTCACAACTCATTTCAGTGTTTTTTAAGTGCTAACGTTTTCTTTCTTATTCATTGTCATTTTTGGTGAGTCATGGTCATGACTACGGCTTCTACCCCCATCCTTCAGTGTTTCTTTCACTGACTACACATGTCAGAGCCATTTTAGTTTTTTTTTGAGTGTGAATCTTTTTTTCGCTGATCATTGCAATTTTTGCAGAGTCACGCTCATGACTATGACTTCTACCATCATCATTTAATGTTTGCTTGCCTTAGTACCCACGTCCGAACCTAATTCGGTGTATTTTAAGTGTTAATATTCGTTTTGCTTGGTCATTGCCATTTTAGGCCACTGTTTGATAACCTACATGACACGCATATTACGAAATTCATGTCATGACCTATCATTTATGTTCGTCATACACTGTTGTCATACTGTGCCAATTTCGGTACCTACCAAGTTAATGAAACGACCTAGAGAGCACCGAGACGTCGGCAGCTATTTCATGACCTACAATGCACACATGTGATGTTCAGGTCACAATCTATCATTTATGTTCGCCATATAGTCTATATGTCTATAGTCTATATAGTCTATATATAGTATAGAGAACCAAGATGTAATCGGCTAGATAGATGGATACTGTCAAAGTGGCAAATGTTCGTCAAGAAATGCTTTGCATTTGAAAAATATTAACACTCAAAAACCACCGAAACGGGTTTGGACGTTCATACTAAGAGAAGGAAAGACTAAATGATGATGTAGAAGTCATAGTCATGAGCATGACTCAGCAAAAATTACAATGACTCACCAAAAAAGAATAACACTCAAAAACCGCCGAAAGCAGTTCTGACATGCTTACTAAGTGAAAGAAACACTAAAAGATGATGGTAGAAGTCATAGTCATGAGTATGACTTAACGAAAAAAAGATTAACACTGAAAAATCCCCGAAATGGGTTCGGACGTGGGTAGTAAGGGAAGGAAACACTAAATGAAGAAGGTAGAAGTCATAGTCATGAGCCTGACTCAGCAAAAATGACAATGACTCAACGAAAACAGATAAACACTCCAAAACCACAGAAATTAGTTCCTAACACCCAAAAACCAATACAATGGGTTCGGATGTGATACCAAATGAAGAAAACAGGCTAAATATTGATGGTCCATGTCATGGTCATGGGCATGACTAAGGCTTTTGCCTTAATGTCTCTTAGGCTTAGCTATTGGACTCCTCAGCACTCATGACATGGATATCATGACATCGTCATGCATGTCATGAAACAACCGCCCAAGTTTCCAAACTCTCATGGTCGTTTCGTTAACTTGGTAGGCTCCCTGCACACTGCTTCACGTAACATCGATTCCCACAGGGGTGGGATCTGCCGGGCTTTTTTCTCTTTTGTGCTCTTCGCGCGATCGTTCGAACTGATTTTCTTTCTCTCAGTGAGCATACTCGAAAAACGTCATCGCCTCCTCTTGTGACATGTTTAAATCTTTAGCTATCGCCGCCAAACGGTCCCACTCCATCTGTAGACCATCAGGATCAGTGAAAGGGCCGGAATAGTATCCTGGCAGGCTCGCCAATGTTGTCGCAGATCTCGGGAGCACAGCTTTTCAAGAGATTGACTAAGAGACGTATGATGGCACATGCACCACATGCACTGTTCACACTGTTTACGAGTTCGATGTCCCAAACACTTTACATGTATAAACGCGCTCAGTTCGCGTTACTTTGCTCCAGAACATCCTTAACTTCAAAACTGGCATTTATCTATTTCTAAGCATATTTCTGAAAACTGAAATCTTTCGCATGCCATTCTTAAATAATATTCCTTTTGTATTCTACCAGTTGCATCTGGTTCCTTTTTTCTGTCTTTTATGTAATTACCTCGATTGCCGACTTACATTCTGCTTCCCTCTTTCTCCTATGCCTACCGGCTACAGCTTGGAATGGCTCAAGTTGAATTCTGGCTTCCTGATCTTTCTAATTGGTGCCCACATCTTCTCATGCACCTGTGATTTATTACGCCGTTTTCCTTTCCATCTCCTTTGAATCTTCGTCGTCCCTTTACACGTTGCATGTCTAGGGCTATTCAATTATCTGTCTTTCTCATTTCTCTCAGATGTTGACTGACTCATCACTTCTGATGCCTGGTGATTCCTGAACAGACCTAAATTACCAACGCCATGTAGTTCCGAGATGAAGCTTTTTTTTCACTACTAGCAGGGTGCAACAGCTATACCAATTGCGTCATTTCTATGCAATTTCGTATTTTTGCACCACGCTGCACCGAAACGGTCGACCAGCCGCGAAATTTCTCGTTTACGTTAGTTTTAGCGCGAAATAAAGGCGGCGTTGGCAACCTGCAGCTTGGACATAGCCATTCAGTCCAGTCCGATCTAATAGCGCAGTCGTGAGCCAAGCACGTGTTCACTAAAGAAAATCCTCGCCATATCCTTGCACGCGGTCACGAGCGGAGCGGGTATGAATGGTCCTTCGGGGTACTCGCTCGACCCGGCATTGACGGCGTGAGCTTGGTAGGCGACGCAATGCACAAAATTAGCAATGGTTTGGTTCCACGCGGCAACAGGCACCGCGTTGCAATGAATGAAACTGCCGAATTTCGCTGCGCACACAGACACACACAATCGACAGCAGACCCTGGTAAGCCGACAAAGAACACCCGTTTTATCTTACGTCCTTAATATCCGTAATCGTAATAGTATCTGAAACTAGAGGCCACCGCCGAAACGCCCAAAGAGTCTCAAAAAGTCGCTGCATTTTTCGACTACTGCCTGAACGTTGCGAAACATCGTCAGAAAAAAAAAACGGCAGATCCTACGCCCTGTGGGAATCGATGTTATGCGAAGCACTGTGCGGGGAGCCAACAAAGCTAACGAAACAACCAAGAAAGCACCAAAACTCAGCCGGGCTGTTTCATGAATCACATAACACGCATGTAATGACATTCATGAGTCCTGAGGAGTCCACTTAGCTAGGCCTAAAAGGCCTTAAGGCGAAAGCCTTAATCATTGTCATCACTATTACTTTTGATGGCAATGGGAATTGGCCTCCCTGGGGCACTATTCGGCCACTTCCTCCCTAAGAACTGCTACAATTTACACATGGCCCTCAGTCCCCAGCGGCTGCGGAGCACCTGACCAAAGTGGCGGTCAGACCTGCAACGCGGCAGAGGGTTTTAGGAATCTCTGCGTCCGGACAGGCCGCCAATGGAAACTGTACCTGGAAACGTTCAACACGTGCACCCTATTGAGTAAGGCTAGCTAGCAGGGCGACTTGAAAAATTATCAGGTATGGCCTGCTGCCTCGGATATTATTGGGCTTAATGAGGTGAGAAGAACTGATGAGGCTTATACAGTGCTGACTAACGGCCACGTCCTCTGCTACAGGGGTCTTCCAGATAGGAGAGAATTCAAAGTAGGATTTCTAGTACACAAGGACATAGCAGGCAACATTGATGAATTCTACAGCTATAATGAGAGGGTAGCAGTCTTCGTAATAAAGCTGTATAGGAGGTATAAAATAATGGTTGTACACGCCTATGCCCTAACCTTCTGTCACGATGATGAAGAAATTGAACAGTTTTATGAAGATGTTTAATTAGCAATGAGAAAGGTGCAAACTCCGTATACTGTAGTCATAGGCGACTTCAATGCAAAAGGCGGGAAAAGCAGGCTGGCGAGCAAGCAATTGGAAACTACGACATCGATCCTAGGAACACTAGAGTAGAGATGTTCGTAGAATTAGCGGAAAGGAATAGGCTCTGAATAATGAATACCTTCTTCAAGAAGCGTGGCAACAGGAAGTAGACCTGGAAAAGCCCTAATGGGCAGACAAGGAATGAAATACATTTCATACTCTCTGCCGTTCCCAGCAAAGTGTAGGATGTAGAAGTCTAGGATTTCTCTCAGTTTGTAGAGAGAAAGAATAAAGTTAATAATGTACATGCCAACCTAGACGCACTAAGGGTAAAGCGGACCAATTCAGGCTTATGCTCGCAAAAAGTATGTAGCTTTAGAACAGGAAGATTGTGACAACATAGAGGTCATGAATGAAACCTTAAGTAGATTGATCTGAGAAGTCGCAATTAAAGTGGGAGCTAAGTTACCACGGCAACGGGTAGGTAATCCCTCCTAAGAAACAAAGGACCTAATAAAGAAATGGCAAAACATGAAAATGTAAAACTCGAGAAGTCGGTTTGAATTCGCTGAGTCGTCGAAACTGATCAACAAGAAAGGGATATTCGAAATTATAACGTGGGAAATATTGAGGAAGCAGTAAAATATGGACGCAGCATGAAATTAATGAGAAGAAAACTATGCATAATACAAAGTAAAATGTACGCACTGAAAGATAAGAAGGCTAACATCATCAGCAATTTCGATGACATAGGAAAAGCAGCGGATGAATTCTATACTGACCTGTACAGCACCCAGACCAGCCAAGCTACTTTCATTCGAAGTAGTGATGAACAGGATACAGAGGCCACTTCTATAACTAGCGTTGAAGTTAGAGGGGTCTTGAAAGACATGACCAGGGGAAAAGCTGATGGAGAAGATGGAATAAAAGTCGATTTAATTAAGGATTCAGGAAACATCTTAGTTGAAAAATTTGCGGCCTTTTTTCGCATTGCCTCAGGACTTCAAGTGTACCAGAAAGCTGGAAGAAATGTCACCATTATACTCATCCATAAGAGGATAGATTTTAAATAATTGAAGAGTATATAGACCCAATATCTTGCTCTGGATATTGTATAAAATATTCACCAATTTCAAATAGAATCAGGGCAACACTTGACTTCATCCAACCAAGAGAACAGGCTGGCTTCAATAAGAGATATTCTACGACGGATCGTATCCATGTCATCAACCGTTTAGTTGAGGAATCTGCAGAGTACAACCAACCCCTCTATATGACTTTCATAGATTATCAAAACGCATTTGATTAAGTAGAAATACGAGCAGTCATAGAGGCATTACGTAACCAAGGAGTATAGGATGCATACGTGAATATATTGGCAAATATCTACAAGGATTGCACAGCAACCGTGGCTCTCAACAAGAAAAGTAGAAAGTTACCTATCAAGAAAGGGGTCAGGCAAGGAAACAAAATCTCTCCAATGCTAATCACGGCAAGCTTAGAAGAAGTATTCTTTCTTTTTCAGGCTTTTGACTGGGAAGGCTTAGGAGTGAGAATTAACGGTGAATATCTCAGCAACCGTCGGTCTGCAGATGACATTATCCTTATTCAGCAACAATGGGGACGAATTACAGCAAATGATGGGGAACAGTAACCGAGAAAGTGTAAGAGTGAGGTTGAAGATTAATATGCAGAAGACAAATATATTCTTCAATAGCCTGACAAGGGAACAAGAATTCAGGATCGCCAGTCAGCCTCTAGAGTTTGTAAAGGAGTACGCTTATCTAGGTCAACCACTCACAGGGGACACTGGTCATAAGAAAGAAATTTATACAACAATATAATTGGGCCGGAGTGTATACAGCTGGCATTACCAAATCCTGACTGGCAGATTGTGCCACTGCCGTCGAAAAGAAAAGTGTGCAATCATTGCATTCTTCCGGTGCTACCATATGGGGCAGTAACTTGGAGGTTAACAAAGAAGCTCGAGAACAAGTTAAGGACCGCAGAAAGAGCGACGCAGCAAAAAATCTTAGGCCTAACGTTAAAAATCAGGCAGAGAGAGAGAGAGAAGTTTAATGATACGAAATGCATAGAGGTCGGCCTGAGGTAAATTCCTCTAGCCAGCTACTCGGCGTTGGGGGAAGAGACGAGGGAAAGAAAGAGGGAAAAAAGAGACGCATAATCGGTGACGATGACGACATAAGGAGCATGTAAAACATATGGCAAACAATTTGGAATGCTCAGAACCTTCAGTCGAGGCCCGTACTTTTTAAAAAGTTCAGTGACGCCTGAATGGCCTTGAAACTTGATTGAGCATCTGGTAAAGGGCCTAAAATAATGTTCTCCGTCAACGGTGGGCTGTCGAGACGCGTGAGGTCACTGTTCCACTTTTAACACTCTTCCACGTACTCTTAGGGCTCTCATAAAGCACATGACCTATATTGTCATTCACATTGCACATCTCACAGTCTGGAGACTCGGTGCGTCGCATGAGGTGCACGTATCCGCGCGTAAACGCTACCCCCCGCCTTAGTCTGTGCAGAAGACTGGCACAGCTCCGTTGAATTTCCGGTGGTAGCCTAAATTTCATGGTAGAGTCCAATATCTGTAATCGTCTGTGTCTATTATGCGGGTTGTCCCAGTGCATTCCTGCCGATTTTCGGATGCCACCGGAGAGGAGGCAGTTGGCGTCCACTCTTGAAAAATAAATTGCAAGCAGTGACTCTGGTTCTTCGAGTGCTTTCTTCGCTTCGGCATCGGCCAGTTCGTTGCCGTGTATGCATGCCACAGTGACTGGGAATCCACGGAAATGTAATGTGGTGGCCGTTTTTTTGCGGTAAAGCGTATAGCTGGGCAGTTTGCAGAGCCAACACTCTGTAAGCGCCTTCTTTCAACACCACTCTAAGTAGTTGGAGAGTCGATTTTGCGTCAGTAAAGACTGTCCATACTTGAGGACGCTGTCGCAAAATATATTGAAGAGCCTCTGTGATTGCCACTAGTTCAGTAGATGTTGTAGTCGTCTTGTTACACAGATGAAGCCATTGAATGACTTGATGCGCAGGCACGACAAAAGCCGCACGAGACGCATACGGCGAGACTGATCCGTCTGTATACACATTCACCGAGGAGTGATATTCTTTAGACATATATTCAAGTGTTAAATGTCCGAGGCCGACGGCAGGTATTCGCGATTTTTTAGATATTCCGGGAATAGATAGAGGTACCGGTATTTTGTGCATTACACATGTAATGCACAAAATACATGGGGGCATACATCGAAGGTCAGCAGGGGCAAAGTATGATGGTATGGCAGATTCTTGGCATTGAATGCCTCTTTAAAAAGTGGAGTCTGGCCGAATGTCGGGAAGTGTCGATAAGGGGTGGCGTCCATGACGCCATAGCAGTCGCAGGAATACTCGAAGAGGTTCGCATCGTAGATAGAAAGGTAAAGGGGTGACGCGAGCCTCCTCAATTGTTCCGTAGGTTGAGCTGCAGCGGGGAACACCGAGACATGTTTTCAGCATCTGTGCCTGGGCAGTTTCCAGCGTACGCAAAGATGACAGGCTCATACTTAGTAAAACTGGCAGGCTATACCGAATGTAGCCGACGTATAGAGCCTGGTACAGCCGGAGTAGCGAATGCTCAGATGGACTCCACTTCATACCTGCCAGAATGCAAAAAACTTGAGCAAGCCCAGTAAATTTTTTTCTTTAACATTGCCACATGCTTGAACCATGAAACACCGCGGTCAATGACAACGCCGCGGTATCTGTGTGTCACATGTCACCGATCTAGGGGGTGTGCGGGTGTCATAAGAGATGGAGGAGGAATAGGCATGTCGACACAGCAAACAGATTTTTAATTGCACTCGAACTTAAATTATGCACACTAAGGTTCGTACAACCTACTCAATACACAGGTACTTCATTCCGCCTGCGTTCATCTCTGGTGCTCGTTACGCGAAAGTCAGGCAACACAGGCCTGCCGCTGAGACGCTACAAAGAGTCGTCTTACTGCGCTCGTCGTAACACCTATTTTACAGTCTGAAGCTCGTCGGCTCTTTTCCTAAAGAAACGGTACTCTTATCGATGGAGTAATCGTTGCATTGCCGTCGTCACGTCGCCTCATTCGTCTTAGATGTCGACGTCTCGTACTTCGTCAGTGATGAGGCGCGGCGTTGCTTAGGCCCACCTGGATAGGCCTAGCGTCCGGATGCGTCGCAACTTCTTCGTGAGTGCCGACGTGGTGTCCCTAGGAATATCGAACGTGCCGGTCTGCCGCAGAGGAGGAATCATTTCTGGGGTGCCCGGTCGCGCCGTGAGAGGCTGCAGCCAGTCCAGGAGCCTCGCTCGAACTTGGCCGAGGTCGAGGGCCAACGTCACGGACTTAGCCAGACCCCCAAGTCTCCCGTCGCCAGAGCGTAGCTGGCAATGTGACCAGTTCATCCCTCCATTACACCTCGGGTCACGCGCGTCGAGGGCTCTTGCCGTTCCAAACGCCGCCGTGCTTCTCGTGTTCCTCTTCCTTTTCGCGCCGCAGGCGGCGTCTTACATATGACACTGTGGTGTGTCGCATATGGGATGGCATTGCCATTGATCATAATTGGATACCAACACATAAGCTTCCCTGTGAATGCTATCGCAGCGCACTTATCTGGGGCCAGTTGCAGTCCTTGGCACTGCAGGTACTGAGACGTTAAAGAAACAGCTCGCTGCAATTTTTCACGAATTTGCGGTAGCGTGGCTGTGGACGCCAATATGCTTATGTCGTCAGCGTAGATACTGATGTCGTCTGTATCAGGAATTATTTCCGAAAGGCCAATAAGGGCAACATTGAAAAGAATCGGCCTGAGCACTCCTCCTTGAGGCACTCCAGGGACCACAACTTGTCTTCTCGTTTCGCCATCATTCGTGGACATGAAGACTGTGCGGCCATCTAGGTAATTTTCAATCCACACGTAGAGACGGCCGCCGATGCCCAAATTACTAAGGGCATCAAGAATGGCTTCGTGCAGTACATTGTCATAGGTTCCTTTGATGTCTAAGAAAACTGCTCCTACAAGTCGGTGTCGCCTTTTTTCGTGTTCGATCGCGGACACGAGATCAATGACCCCATCTATTGCAGAACCTCCACGTCTAAATCCGGTCATCATTTCAGGATAAAGCTAATTCTTTTCCATGAGCCATTGTTATCGAACGAGCACCATTCGTTCCATCACCTTACCGACAAAGCTAGCTAAAGCTACTGGCCGGTAAGATGACACTCGTAAGGCGATTTTACTGGCTTTAGGAGGGCCACCAAACGGCTGGTTTTACACTGTTTCGGGACTATACTGGATGACCACGTGGCATTATAGTACGACAGCAGGATTTTCCAACCTTCCAAACCAAGGTGGCAAAGAGCAGCATATGAAATACCGTCAGGTCCAAGTGCTGAAGATCGTCTCGAAGCAGCAAGTGCATCTTCAAATTCCGGCATCGGGAAAGGAAGGTCAAGGCGAGCATCTTTAGGAGGTGGCATGAGTCGATTTCATGTTGGAAATGTTGAAATATCCGTACAGATGACTTTCTTACAGAAGTCTTCGGCAACCTGCACTTCCGTCAGAGATTGGTGAAGTGCTAGAGGACAGAAAGGATGCTTTTGCTGAAAAGGGGCACGAAGGCTTCGTACTAGCTGCCAGACCCAAGAAAGTGGCTTCCGAGGATCCAGAGACGAACAGATCCTCCACTCTTGTCTACTCTTTTTTTGAAAGTGACACCGTATTTTTCGTTGAGCTCGTTGACATTAGACAAGGTCTAATGACAACTGAGTTCGCCTAACCTTCCTTTCCGCTCTACGACGGATGGCGCGGAGCCATTTATAGTCAATATCAATCGCCGTTCTGGATGTAGGCGCACTGATAAACTTTGTTGTCTTGTGCCCTGATGATACAATAATGTCTTCTATATCCGATGATGAAGTGATGTCTCCGCAATACTCTTCGACACATGTAGAGAATGTGGACTAATCAATGCAGCGTACAGTTGATGCAGTTGATTGCACAAACCACTTAATCTGCACTTATGTCGGTATATAATCGCTCCCATGCGTTTCTAAGTCCAAGCACCAGCTGACTGAGCGCAGGAGGCTCTGAGATACAATAGTGAGGTCAAAGCAACTTCCGTAAGTAGTACCGTGGATGTAAGCGGGAGACCCATCGTTGGTGAGAGTCAGACCTTCAGTGTTTATGAAGTCCATCAAGTTCCTATCAAGTTCCATCAAGTTCCGACAGTTCATTGAGGCACTTCCCCAGTAAGGACGATGAGTATTGAAGTCTCCAATAACAACATGAGCCATGGGGAACCTTGTAACACAGTAGAGAGAGGTAGGAGAGGTGAAGTCCTTGTCTAGGCGCCGATGATTGAAAACACATGCAGTTTATGTTTCAGTGTCACACACGTATATTCATTGCTGTCATGTGGAGTGATCGTGTGCCGAAGAAACGTCGTGTCACTGCGTACACACATTAACACTTTGCTCCTGTGTCCATCTTCATGTGACCAGAGCTTAACGTATCCGGAAAGGCAAAATTTCGACGTGAGATTTGGCTCGAATATCACGATCATCGGGAAGCGGTATTTGAAAACCCGTTGCCTAAACTCAGACATGAGGAGATGACAAAGGCTGCGCGTGAGCTAGTGCAGTAAAAGTAATGAAATAAAAAGAGAAAAAGTCAGCTGCGCGTTCTTACTGAAACCTCTAGCCGAAGAGGATATTTTCCAGAGGCCTACGTAGTATGGACCCCGAGACAGAAGTCCCTGGCGGGCAACGAAGCTTCGGCTCATGCCGCCGCCCGAGAGCATACAAGTCAGGCGTTTCTGCCAGAGGGGACCAAAAAGGCGACGATGCTGGAAGACATCCCCGAATATGTAAACCTTTATTCTAGAGCACCATACACTCGGACGAAGAAGGTACCCACTACCTCAACTAATACTCAACAGAGAAGACACCGTTATTTTAAGAACACTACAAACCAACCCCCTTTTTAACAGTATCTTATTGCATAGGGTATCTCTAACGCTATTTCCGTACCTCTGCACATTTTGCGGAGTCCCGAGCACCCTGCGCCACACGGTAAAGGAGTGTAGGGGACCCGCTGGAACCCTACAGATGCTGAAGTTGGAATACATGCAACAGTCGAAGAAGAGGACACAGAAGGGGACAATGAAGTACTGTGGGAGGTCTGCTGTCTTGCCCAGCCAATGATGATCAACGAAAGCTGGTGAATCGGGGCGCGTATTTTGCTTTCTGCGGATGATTGCACACGCGAGAAAGAAAAAAAGGAGGGCGAGGAGGATGGCACCGGCGGAACGCCTCCGTTCCAACGCCGGCGTTGAGACGGAGAACACGTTGGGCTGATGGTGACTAGGCATAACTGTGGCTGCTGTTAAGGGATATAACGCATCACTGTTTTGATGATCCAAACATAATCTCACTATCAGGGAGGGAGCAGTCTATCTGACTGGAGGAGGAACAAACTTTATTTGCGAAGCAGATTTGTGAGACCTAGGCCTACCTAGGTGACGGCCTCGAGCCCTTGGGCTCTGGCGGCATCTTCGGCCTGCTGGATTGCCTTAAGTTGGTCTTCCGGTTCAGAGTTGAGCAGCACGGTCTCCCACTGCTCTCTGGTCTTGTGCGTTTTTTTCTGTGTGGGTGTCCTAGGACAAGCCCAAACCATATGTTCTAAGTCCGCCCTTTTTTGACAGAATGTCCATCTATCGGTGTAAAGTTCTGGATAGTAACGGTGGTAGGTCACCGGGTTCAAATATTTTTCTGTTTGCAACAAGCGCCATGATGTAGCTTGCCGTCTACTTAGCGAGGAGTGTGCCGGGGGTAAACGGGCCCTGCCCAATTTATAGTGTTTGGTTATCTCGGTAAAACTGGTCATCCGGTCTCTCTCCGTTCCCAGTATTCGTGTGTCACCTGCTCGGTCCGTCAGTTCTCGAGCCAGGTTGTGCTCTATTTCGTTCCCAGCAAGGGAGGAGTGTGCGGTTGCCCATACAGTGTAAACAGCTCGATCTTCACGATAGTTGGCTAAAATTCTTAGCGCTTCCGGCGATTTTCTTCCTTTGGCATAGTTCTTGACGGCGGTCTTGGAGTCGCTGACTATGATGTTGGCCTCCGTTGAGGCTATTGCCAGTGCTAAGGCAGCCTCCTCCGCCATCTCAGCCTTTCCTGTTTTTACAGTGCCACTAACTCTGGAGTAACCCTCTAGACAGGTAGCAACTATCGACATACTCTGTCTATTTGTGTACTCCGCCACGTCCACATAGACCACGTTCCTAGCACTACTGAATCTTTTGGGGAAAGCTCTCGCTCTTGCGATTCTTCTATGTTCGTGAAACTCTGGGTGCATGTTTCTGGGGATTAAGTGTATTGAGAGATGTTGCCTTATTTTGCTTGGGATGTCACCCCGCAGTCCGTGCTGTGCTTCGTAGGAAACTCCGATGTCGTCTAAGATGTGTCTGCTCGTCAAACTCCGCGTAAGTCTTTCATACTGCGCCACTCTCTGGGCCTCATTAAGTTCGTCTAACGTGCTGTGCACGCCGAGTGCTAGCAACCTGTCGCTTGACGTATTTGCTGGAAGTCCCAAGGCTTGCTTATACGCCCTTTTAATGATGCATTCTATCTTGGCTTTCTCCGCAGCGTAGAGCTTAAGGTAACGGACCACATATACAATACGGCTGATTATGAATGTTTCTATTAATCGAATAAGATTTTGCTCTTTCATGCCATAGTTCCTGTTGGCTATTCACTTTATTTGTCTAATTGAAGCAGTTTTTCTATTTGCGTTGTTGCTACACTGTGCTCCCCAACACCTCAACGACCGCCGCGGCCCCGGGGCGCAACCAACCGCGCTGCCAAACAGAGAGGAAAAAAGAACATGGTGATAACAAAAAAAAAAAAGCCGAGGCAGGATTCTAACCCGCATACCCCCGATCCCAAAGCGAGCGTCGTAACCACCAGGCAATAGAGGCATGCTACCAAAACGTGCATTCATACGAACCATATGATTACGTTCGAGCGTCGTCATCGCCGTCGAAAAATAGGTCGTGCCATCCTCTTCGCCCTCCTTTTTTCCTCTCTCGCGTGTGCAATGTTCATACATCGATAGGTTGTGAATAATACGCGCACACTTTTTGTTCATTCGGAATAGTTTCCATGTTAGCTTTAGAAGTGGCGCCCCAGATAAGTAGACAGTAGTGGGGTATAGAATGAATGGTAGAAAAGTAAAGCTGCCGCTTAAAGGAGCACTAAAAAGAAACAGGAAGTTCAGCTGGAATAAAAGATGGCCCTTCAGGAATGCATGCAGTTTTTGTTGGGTGCAAAAATATGATTTATCAGTGGAGAAATTCGTAAACAAAGACCAAATATCTGTTCCACAATTTCTCTCACCCCAGATTTGGCGCTGAAGCAGTGTCGTCACGGATTTCATTGCTCTCATTGAATCAGAGGGCGCCATGATACGTCACCGCTTGCGTAAGCGGCCGAGGCTCTGGCTGCAACATAGGCTGCATGGCCGCTGCGTTTGCGTTCGCTGCGAATTTTGCTTAGGTGTTCTGTGTCCGCGATGGATACCGTTGCTCACGCTGAACCTTGCAACGAAGTGCTCGCCCGGGAAGCAGGACTGCACTTCAGCGACTTCAGTGAAACGGAGCGCGAAATGATCCTCCGTGTTCGCGCGGCAGGTGTTTCCGCGTACGATGGCGTGGAGCCGCCGGCCACGCCGACGGAAAGAGAAGCCTCGTTTTCGTCGAAGGAAGGCGAGGCGTCCGGTCCGCCAGGCGACGACGTTCCCGATAGAACAAGCGCAGAAAGCTGCGCGCGTACTCGGTGTAGTTTTTTCGTGACTTTTTTTAATGACATTCAACACTTACCGAGTCGCCGGTTTGCTGCTGCAGGGGCACTGGTAGGGGATTTGATGAAGGCGACAATTAGGAAGCTGCTCGAGAAAGGACAGGACTTGGGCACGCCAATAGACTTTCCGAGGGCAGGATTATACACATAATTCGAGGGCGAGAAATGTGGAGTACACCATTGGTTTGCCTGGTTCTTTTGCCGTTTTATCATCGGCAGAGTACTGAGCCATTACAAACGCCGGGGCTCATCGCG
This sequence comes from Dermacentor silvarum, assembly GCF_013339745.2. Taxonomy (NCBI): domain Eukaryota; kingdom Metazoa; phylum Arthropoda; class Arachnida; order Ixodida; family Ixodidae; genus Dermacentor; species Dermacentor silvarum. The sequence goes on from NC_051163.1 coordinate 94,978,504, forward strand.
CGGCACCACATGAAAGGACACAGTCGGGTCAACACTGCCGCTGCCCCTGAACAAGCGCCTGGCACCGTTTATACAGCTGTAACCCTACACACACGAATCATTTTCTGGCTCTTTCTCGCAAAGTCAGCGTTTTTCGAGCCACGCAACACGCAACCAAACACTGCAACACTGTAGAGCGGAACGCGCGCGATGATGCATCGAGCGAAAACGAAACTATGACGACCTCATGTAGCGCTATGCTATTTTTATATATTTAATTTTGCGTTAAACTTGGACTTCCTCGCTTGAAACTGATTAAAAAAGTGGAGATGTTGTGTATGCACGTTTAAGGTGTATTTCATTTTGCTTTCATATTAACAGCAGTAAATCGCTGTCGATCAATCGCGACCGGGCTGCGTTTGTGATCTCCGACGTCACGAACGTGTAGTGCGGGAAATACCAAGGGGCGTCAGCACCTATCCTTCAGTTTTTCGCAATTTTCTCGCTTATGAAACCTCTGTTCGCTGTATGCATGGTATGTATATGATCGTGAAAATCTACAGCTATAATGGGAGGGTAGCAGTCGTCGTAATCAGCTGAATAGGAGGCACAAAATGAAGGCACAAACCTACGGCCGAACCTCTAGTCACGATGATGAAAAAATAGAACAGTTTTATGAATATGTTGAATTAGTAATGAGAAAGGAGCAAAGGCAGTATACTGTAGTCATGCGCGACTTCAATGCAAAAGTGGGGAAAAAAGCAGGTTGGTGAGCAAGCAATTGGAAAGTACCACATCGATTGTAGGAATGCAAGAAGAGAGATGTTAGTAGAATTCACGGAAAGGAATAGGCTCCGAATAATGAATACCTTCTTCAGGAAGCGCAGCAACAGGAAGTGAACCTGGAAAAGCCCTAATGGAGAAACAAGGAATGAAATAAATTTCATAGTATCTGCCGATCCAAGCATAGCGCCGGATGTAGAAGTGTTAGGTTAGGTAAAGTGCAGCGACCATAGGTTAGTGAGGTCTAGGATTTTTTTTTCAATTTGAAGTGAGAAAGAGTGAAATTAGTCAAGAGGAAACAGGCCAACCTAGACGTAGTAAGGCTAAAAGCCGACCAATTCAGGCTGGTGCTCGCAAACAAATATACAGCTTGAGAAAAGGAAGATAACGACAACATAGAGGTAATGAATGAAACCGTAACTAGGTTGATCTCAGAAGCAGCAATTGAAGTGGTAGGTAAGGCACCAAGGCAACCAGTAGGTAAGCTCTCCCAAGAAACAAAGGACCTAATAAAAAACGACAGAACATGAAAATGTCCAACTCAAGAAATCAGACAGAATTCGCTGAACTGTCAAAACTGATCAACAATAAGAAATAAGGGATATTCGAAATTATTACGTTGGAAAGATTGAGGAAGCCATTAATAATTGACGCAGCATTAAATCAGTAAGACGAAAGCTTGGCATAGGACAAGGCAAGATGTATGCACTGAATGATAAGCGTGGTAATATTGTCGCGTATACCCTGCTATAGAATACACGCTGAATGAGGATCCAGTCAAGCGAAAGCGTGGACGCGCGATGCCGAGACGAACCTAGTTCTCTTCTTCTCCAGTCCCCTTGCTGTGCCACACCATGTGGCATTACCCCCTCTTCAAGAAAAGAAAAAGAAGGAAAACATACACAGGCTTGACGTGAGCGTCGAGATGGCCTAGGAAGCGTACGACACCATTCTTGTCAGTCGGTGATGGAAACGTGGCTACAGAGGCAGTTTTCGCGGGATCGGGGCTAAGGCCTTCCGCGCTGACCTCGTGTCCCAGAAACATCAGCTCCTTGTAGCCGAAATGACTTTTCTGAGGCTTAAGCGTGAGGTTAGCCGATCGGATGGCTTCGAGAACTTGTCGCAGTCGTTTCAGGTGGTCGTAAAATTTCGCTGAAAAAACCACGTTGTCGAGGTTGACGAGGCAGCTTTGCCACTTCAGACCAGCGAGAACGGTGTCCATCATTCACTGGAAAGTTGCTGGTGCCGAACAGAGACCGAAAGGAAGTACGCGGAATTCGTAAAGGCGATCTGCAGTGACGAAAGCAGTTTTTTCGCGGTCTCGTTCATCTACCTCAATTTGCCAGTAACCGCTCTTGAGATCGAAAGACGAAAAATACTTAGCTCGCCGCAACCTGTCTAAAGAGTCATCGATACGTGGTAGTCGGTACACGTCCTGATTGGTAACATCGTTCAGGCGTCGATAATCAACACAGAAACGAAGCGTTCCGCCTTTTTTCTTGACCAGAACGACCGGGGAGGACCACGGACTGTGCGAAGGCTGAATGACACCATCATCTAGCATCTCCTTGACTTGGGCTTGAATTGCCTCACGTTCTTTTGGCGAGACAGGATAAGGCTGTTGTTTGATGGGGCGCGCGTCGTCGGATTTCGTTATTCGGTGCTTCGTGATTGGCGTTTGGCCCAGCTTAGTAGACCGAGCGAAACACGCGCTGAATTCGTTCAAGAGTTCCTGCAGTGCATTCATTTGGTCGTCCATAAGCTCAGAGTTTACATCGATCTCTCTGAGCGAAGCGTCGTCTGTGTCCACTTCACAAGCAAAGCACTCGACGATCTCCGTTGATGGTTCCGCCTAGGCGACGGCAGTGCCACGAAAAACGTGCCGATGCTCAAAAGTAATGTTGGTAACAAGGACCGCTGTCTGGCTATCACGAATTTTCACTAGGCTTCGCGCTACACAAATACATTGGGTCAGCAGCATAGAAATGTTGCCTTCTACAATGGCTTCACCATCTTGTAGCTCGTCGGACATGACCAGAACCATAACACTCGCACGCGGCGGTATCGTGATGCTGTCATCCGAAACGCGTATATAGTGCGGATCTGCGTCCAATGGCGTCGGTCTGAGTTGTTGCCCTTTGTGTCGAGAAAGTGATGCAGCGCTCACGGAGGTCAATAATGGCGCCATACTCCCGGAGAAAGTCCATCCCAAGAATTAAATCACGGGAACACTCGCGTAGTACCAGACAAGTGGCGAGAAAAGCGGCACCGCGAATTTCTACTCTGGCGGTGCATAAGCCAACGGTATGACGACGTGGCCACCTGCCGTATGAACTGGTGCCCCATTCCATGGCAACGTAAGATTTCTCAGAACGCTTGCCAGTTTGCCACTAAGAATAGAGTAATCGGCGCCGGTATCTACAAGTGCACTAATCTTTCTGCCGTCAGTCCACACAGGAATGTCCAGTGAAATCTTGTTCGCGGGAACTGGGTCTAGCCTCATCGTGTTTTCGTTGTTATGCGATCGTAGGGACGATACGAGGTCTTCAGCGCGTCGAGTATCAGCGGCCCCGCCACGGAAGGTCGCTGACGTCAGTTTTGCCGACGTGGACTTGGTGATCTCCCTTGCGTCGTCCTCGAGGTGGTATCACGGGCAGGGAAATATCGCCGCGGAGAGGGTGACCGTGATTGCCGCTGCTAAGCCAGGAATTCTGCGATGTCGGGAGGCCTTTGGCCGAACCTAGGTCGAGGCGAATCGATAGAAAAACCGCGCAGTCCGAGTCGTCGGTAGGGGCACTCCCGATACACATGACCCGCTTCGCCGCAGTGGTAGCACAGCGGTCGTCGATGGGGTGCTCACCAAACCTCTCATGGGTGCTCGCCAGTCGCGTTGCGCCGCCTGCAACGCGACTGGCGACGCAACATAAGTAGGTGCGAAAGCTTGGGCGGGGTTCAGCAATGTTTCTGCGCAAGTCTTGCGCCGGGACTCGCTTGGCAGAGGTGCTGCTTCATTGCTGGAAATAGATGCCTGCAGTGCCTGCTGTACTTTGTTGCGTACGACGCTGGCGAGAAAGCTGACTGAAGGTGCCGATGTACCGTGGTGCTTCTGCAGCTCATCGCGAATCACGGAGCGACTCAGCTCGCAAAGCAAGGCAACGTCGCACCCGAAGCCTACTGGCGTATCCGGAGTGCAGGCGGCATTGACTTGCCGGTTGTACTTGCTCGACCGTTGCTGGAGCGTCTTCTCCATCGCGGTGGCTTCGGTGAGGAACTCCGCAACAGTCTTGGGCGTATTCCGAACAAGATCGCCAATGAGCTGCTCCTTTGCGCCTCTCATCAGATGACGCACCTTCTCCTCTTCCGACATGTTCGGGTCGGCACGCTGAAAGATGTCCTCCACGTACATCGTGACGCTCTCGTCGGGTTTTTGAATGCGTGATTGAAGGGCCCGTTCCGCTTTTTCCCGGCGATGGGGCTGGAGTAAGTCTCCAGTAGCTTGCGCTGGAACTCGGGCCAGGATGACAGGGCACTTTCGCGTTTCATAAACCACGTGCGAGCACCATCCTGGAGGCTGAAGTAGACGTGCCGGAGTTTGGAGTTGTTGTTCTAGCCACGCGCTTGAGCCCTGCCAGCCCGTCTTCCACGTCTTCAATGTGTCACCATGAAAAGCCATCGGCACTTGGGCCTCAGCACCGTTAGGTAAGTCGGTGCCACCCTTTCCGTAGAATTCGCAGTGGTCGCAGTTATCGCTTGCTCCTGGAGGTTTCCAAATTCTGGGGCGAGGCCTCGGATTCGCCGGCTGGTGCGGTGAACTGGAGTCAGCTCCAATTGTGGGGCGAGGTTCTTGCTGCCCAGTAGGGTCTCCTGCATAAGTTGAGCGCACCCAGCAAGCTCCACCAAATTGTCGCGTAAACCCTGCTATAGAATACACGCTGAGTGATGATCCAGTCAAGCCAAAGCGTCGACGCGCGATGCGAAGACGAACCTCATTCTCTTCTTCTCCAGTCCCCTTGCTGGGCCACACCATGTGGCAATATCATCAGTAATTTCGATGACATAGTAAAAGCAGTGGAAGAATTCTATACTGACCTGTACAGTACCCAAAACAGCCAAGCTACTTTCATTCGAAATAGTGAACCGGATACAGAAGCTCCTTCTATAACTAGCGATTAAGATAGAAGGCCTTGAAAGACATGACCATGTGAAAAGCTGCTGGAGAAGATGGAATACCAGTAGATTTATTCAAATATGGAGGAGATATCATGCTTGAAAAGCTTGCGGCCCTTTATACTCCATGCCTCACAACTTCAGGTGTACCAGAGAGCAGGAAGAACGCCAACATTGTACTAATCCATAAGAAGGGAAACGTTAAAGAATTCAAGAATTATAGAAGCATTATCTCGTGAATATTAGACCCCGCGATCTCGTGCTCAGCAAGGCAACGCCTTAGCTGACTGAGCCACCGCGGCGGGTAAGAAAACACTAACGAAAAATGACAATGACTCAGTGAAGAAAGAATAACAGTTCGTAACCACTGAAATGGGCTCGGACATAAATGATAGGTCATGACTCGAATGTCCTGACATGCATGTCATGTAAGTCATGAAACAGCCGCCTACGCCTCGGTGCACCCATTGTCGTTTTGTTAACTTGGTTGGCTCCCCGCCCACTGCTTTGCATAACATCGATTCTCACAGGGAGTGAGATCCGCCGGCTTTTTTTGCGATAGCAATTATATGGACACTCCAAGCGCACTTTTGCCGTCGCCTTCGGCGTGGCCATCGTAGTGATGTTTCGTATAAAGTCCAACGGCGATGAAGCCGTCGCCGCGCGATGTGCGTTGTGTGTGCGAGTGAAAGCTTGCGAGGGTGAGCCCCCAACCGCCGCTTAAGCTCGTGCACGCGAGACGGGGCGCGATGTGCACGGTCTTCGTTCACGCGCGAGGAACGGGCAGGAGGCGACGGAAACGGGAAGGGGGAGGGGGGGGGTTCGTTCTCTTTACGCGGCTGCTGCTATCGTGAAAGCGATCTGTGACGCGACCGAAGTGTGCGGCCGCGGAAGCCTCATCTACAAAGCGATCTCTGACGGACCAAAGTGCATTCGCCGAGTGCTAATAGCTTCGTATGCGCTGCGCTTTCGACGCTTCGTTCGCGTTGAAGCCAGAGCCAGCGCGAAGGACAATTTGTTCGCTGCCGCTGGTGCGATTTTAGGGGCGAAGCTCCTTAGGGTGTGGGTCTGTCCCTCCTCTGTAGTATGTAGTAGTAGAATTCGTAGTAGTAGTCGTCGTAGTAGTAGTAGGTAGCCACGTCTACTTTTATGAACAAAAAAATTCCGAAAGTTGCGTCCGTAGCGCGGAATCGAACCAGGGACCCCTCGCTTCCGAACGCGCGGCGCTAACCACTACGCCACGAAGCGCACATGGACACACGCAAAACGATGGCAATACCCAACATTAACGAAAGACTGCGCGTTTATAACGCGTTTGTGCTAGCGCGTGACGACCCGTGTAAGAAGCTGGTGTAAGACGCTGTGGCCTCTCCGCCTTACCCCCGTACACAAACTTGCTCTTTGTGTTCATAGCTGTTATGCGCACCTTATCGTGTTCTATATAAAACTAGACCTAACATGTCCTGATGTTAGGTATTTTTTCTTGCATCAATCGCTTGGCTGCAAGTTACATTTTAATTTTGCTTAGTACACACTCTATTCATCACTTTTTATTTTGGTTGTCTTGTTTTGAAACTGTTTCCTATGCTGAAGTTTTATTTCCGAGTTGGTTGAATTATCCGAAAGATTGAAATAATAGTGGCAGAATAAAAGCAGGCATTTTTGTTTATCCGAGGTGGTCTGTAATGTTTTCCTGATTGCTCTTGAAGCACAACTCAACCGACACGCATCAACGAGCACCAAGGGGTTTAACACTGCCTCAGTGTAAACTGTAAGGAAAATTTGAGTTCTAGATGTTTTAAAAAATAAAAGTAAAGTAAAGGAAAAGTTAAACAGCTTCACACCAAAGGATGCTGTAGAGCTGTTTTTTCAATTTCTTGTTTTTCAAACCTTAGTAGCCGCTGCTCGCATGAGGGGACACTGTAGAGGCTGAATTCACCAAAAGAACGTGCTTATGAATTCGAATAAGTGTTACGTTCCATAGCAATATGTGGTTTCTTGTTTGGACATTGTAGTGCATTCGAAAGTAAAAAGTCAAATTAAGCGAGGTCAAGTTACTAAGTGTTGACTGTATATATGTGTCATTTTTTGTTGTATTGTGAAGGTAGCCGACATAAAACTGCCTTTTGCTGTTCTTTTTTTTCGCTAAGGCGCGCCCCAGCTATGCTCTGATAAAGTGCGGGCTTGCCAAGTGGCATCTTTTCAAAAAAAAAAAAAGCTTACACCATAACATCTTGTACTGCTATAGTGAGGAACCAGAGAACTATGTCATGGAAGTCCACAAAGCTGAGGACTCGCTGAACTAAGATGCAAGTGCTACAACACCAGGTACCTGCTCGACATGCCACTCAGGCGCTCGACTGATGACAAAACATATATTGTGGAAGTTCCGCAGGCTACAAAAACATTGTGTAGACATATCTGAAGCTGCGCATTAGGACTTAAAAAAAGGACAATACCCAATAACAGCCCACGCTACACTACAGTCGACACTACAGTCCGCGTCTACAGTCTACTTCGACACTATAGCCCACGCGACACTTCATTCCTTGTCTGTCAAACTCACTTCGTCCCGTCCTAGCGCTGTTTGTTCCCGTCCTAATGGTGTACCAACCAGCCCAGACCAGCACACTCTGTCTGGGACTTCATTCACGAGGCATGGATGGACCATTTTTGTGATTTCTCCCTTTCTCCTCTATTTACCCCATTTCCCTACATAGTCAAGCCAGTAGTTTCAATGCACGTACAAATTCATCTTTGAATTGCACCGCAGATGTAGGCAACGACAAAGGAGTCAAGACGACAGACACAGGGCAACCTTTAGCAAAAAGATTTATTTTTGCCGACCCATGCGTATAGCCGTCAGTCGCCACATTGCACATGCGCAATTGGCACCGTTGGGAAGAAAGTTAACTCTTTGTCTGACAAGTGTACAGATGGTGTGCTGATAAAGAGCCAAGTCGCGAAATCTTTTCAGCCTAAATTATTTCACGTGTTTGTTGATCACCACTTCTGCTGGAAACAGTACACTGAGCAAACGACGGTGCAGAGTCACACGAACTGCAATGACATTCATGCCTACCGTCACGCACGTTTTTCATGACATTGTATGAGTGTTCTCTCGGCCGGTCATTGATACAGCGTCCCATTTGACCTATGTACTGTTTACCACAAGAAAGTGTGATGCAATAAACCACGTTGCTAACACAGGTGACGAACGAAATTTGGTGTTTTTGTTACATATGTGTGGCGTGCTGTGACAGTTCCTTTGATTACACAATTAGGAAATTCATTGCCGTGTGGGACGTGATGAACAACGTGAACGATAATATTTTGAATGGTGTAACAAGAGCGTACACAAAACTGAGGAATGCAAACGCAAACCACGAGAAGTGTCGACGATTATAGCCCCTAGTGAAACTCGCGAAGCTCGCAGGTCTGAAGAAAAGGAAAGATTCGAGGTGGTAAGTGCAGCCATTGTCGAGATTAAATACGGAGATCTGTCAGTGGTAGAAGGTAAAGAAGAAGGCAAGAGGGCTACTGTATTGAAACACACGGGTGCGGACACTGTGCTATTAAGGAAACGTTTCGTACTTCCGAAAAACATGACGGGGCTGGTGAAACCAGTTATATTCGTGGACAGCTCAGTGAGATACCTCCCGGAGGCTAAGATCTATATATTCACACCGTACTATACAGGAATGGTGACAGCCAGGTGCCTAGAAAAACTGCTGCATGACCTGGTCGTGGGAAATATACCAGGACCGAGAGGAGTCTAGGACCTGTAGTCGCTCAGTGGACCTTTCCGGTCAAACAGATCTAGGAACTGTAACCACAGTAACACGGATAAAAAAGAAAAGGTGAGCACACATATAGTAGTACGGTAACTTGATGTATCCGTGGAAGAGCTGGGAAGTCACCAGAACACTCAGGTACGTGATGCGCAGGATCGGTGGGAGACCTATGCGAGAAGGGGTCAGCGAAAGTGCAACATACGAGCTGAAAAAGGACCTGGTATATAGAAAATTTCGGAGTGAGGGGAAACAACTGATGCAATTGATACTTCTGATACAACATAGAAGAGTCCTAATCGAGAAGGGTCATGTTAACGGGTACATAGCCAAATTGGGCTACGGGAAATTGCTCTTTGTGCGCCGTCGCGGCTTTTACCATTTCGAGCGAGTTAGTTCGGGACGTGCTCTTCGCCGAAAACGACTGCGCGCTTCTAACACTAGTCTGCCGGTTTGCGCAGTAACCTTTTAAAGCTCCGCTTACGCCGATTCAAACAGTGAGTGGCGTCTGTTGCCTGTCCCTTTTCTTAACGCATGTTCTCGGCGTGCTAGAGACCTAAGATGGCGGCCAGGTTGATGTAAATTGACACTACATAGGTAGTGTGTGTCCAAGCTAATCCGCGCCAAGCTAATTGAAAAAAAAAAACAACAAAAAACGAGAAAACAAGATTGGACGATGACACAAATAACTCGAGATATCACAGCGCGAAAGACATGTTTTAGTTAATCAAAAAAGAAGCCGTGAGCACGTCGCCGTCGCAGATCGCTGGATAGCGTAACTTCTACGCTGTAGGCAGAGATAGCGTGAGAGATCGATGACGCTGAACATTATTTTGTGTTCACGACAGCTAAAGAGCAGAGTTCGTAGTTAATATTACTGTAAATAACTAAAATAATAACTTAGTACTATCTTTCATAAAGTAAAAGCACCGATTCGCCCTCTGCAGCGATTCGCTAGAACTTAAGATCTTCCGAGCCCAACCAAAAAGTGTTCTGTGCAAGCATGGTGTTGCTGTTGCTGATGTAAAGGGCCGACCGTCATGGCGGCATGGCCATTTTGTTACGACGGGTTGTGCAAAAAAAGGATTGCCGTAGTCGAATGTGAAAATGTACACACAAATAAAATTGCAAATAAAAATGGCTATATTTGGCTACGAAATATTTGCACTTTTTTTCTGTTTGGCTACATTTAGGCTACAACTTCTCTAGCTTTTGGCTACGCCGCCTCGTCGGACCTGGCAACACTGCACCAAAAGCATAAAACCGCGATAGTTTCCAGTCAAAAAATCCGTCAAAGCGTTCTTGTCGGAACGACAGCATTCTTGTCGGCAACGACAAGATTCTTGTTTGCAACGACAGAATTCCTGTTTGCTGCCTTCCGACACCGACAGCAATGCTGTTTGCAACGACAGCATGTCTGTTTGCAGCCTTCCGACACCGACAGCAATGGTGTTTGCAACGACAGCATTCCTGTTTGCTGCCTTCCGACATCGACAGCAATGCTGTTTGCAACGACAGCAAGCCTGTTTGCTGCCTTACAACACCGACAGCAATGCTGTTTGCAACGACAGCAAGCCTGTTTGCTGCCTTACAACACCGACAGCAATGCTGTGTGCACGATTGACTAGCAGATCGACACTAACGACGGAGCGCCAATATGGCGCCCGCGATTAGAATGGCACTGCGAAATCCGCCGCGGCGTCGACGCATGTTAGCTAATGCACGCATTTATGAAGGCACGAGGCGACACCAAACCACAGGTATTCGATAAAGTGTATATTCATGAAAGATCGATGCAAGTAGATTGGTATGGTGAGCCATCAATGAAGTAGGAAAGACGTCGCGATGAGTTGCCAAGGAAGCCCTCTCTTCTGCATGGCTCCGGCATTATTTGTAAACGCTGAAAACAGTCGTCCACGCGTGTCAGCTGCGTGAAGACAAGAGCGAGTCTACGGGTGCATGCGCACATGACCAAAGTTGCCTTCTCAGTTGGCCTGCATGCCGGCGTATTTCAGAAGATTTGAGCTACGCGCGCGGCAACTATATGCGAGCACCGGTAAAGAGCGCTGCTTACGCTCCGCGCCGCTAAGACTTCACGCTCTGAGATACTGCAGGGAACTGCGTAGATTTCGCATTTGATAAGCGCGTCTTGCCGAGACGCGAGCGACGCGCTATCAACTCGGCTGCAAAACGACGAAGAGGCCAAGTAGACACGCCAATTTTACCTTGGACACGCTATCACGCTCCGCTCAGTCGGCTTTGTGGCGGAGCGAGGGATGCGGTCTTCGCTCCGCTGCCGGTATGAGCGTCGTGCGCAAGCGCAATCATATCTTTCCCGCTAAGCGGTTGTGTGGCATTTGCTAGCATATGCTGGTCTGAGCGGGGCAGATAGCAAGCGCTCAGCTAAAACAGCTGATCGTATGCGCGCTCGATGTTATCGGAAGCGTATCAATGTTTCGTTCGGTGCAAGTTGATCACCGCAGGGAGATTGTATTATGCTTAACTTTGACTTTGTGCGTAGCTGTCGTGCCCACTCTGCGTGTACGGTGGCAGCGCATTCAAGCTATTTTACACACATCTTTTTTGTGTATGGATATTCCCCCTCTTTTAAGAATGAATACAAATTTAATTTCATTTTTTGTCATATAATAAATCAATCACTTTATTGGTGCATCATAGATTAATTACACCAGTGTCTCGATGTAAAAGACTGCAACACGTAGAAGCAGCTGTAGAAAGCATCACACAACACTGCCCAAATGTTTGATGCTGGAACAGCATAGATTTATGCCATACATGTTCCTCGTTGATTACAGACATGAAAAAGTTTGACCACATTGCACAAAAGCAAATGCATCGGAAAAAAGTGCTTGTAAGATGACAATGTCACTTCCTAGCACTGTGCACAATAGCCACCAAGTGAAGCACAGTGCTAAGACTTGCATGACTTAGTATTACAACCATACATACTTGCAGTAAAAGTTCCCTTTGTGCTAGTGTGCAAGACACAGTTGACGGCACCATGAAAAAACAATCCGAAAAAAATGCGTAGTATACAGGAAGCGAACATTAAAATAACTGACTAACAGAAGTGAATTTGGGTCGCTGCTACAGTCCCCTTTCTAACACTACAAATGCTTCTAATAGGAGTCAACCCTCTTGGTTTTCTGCCATGCATGCTCTAAGCAAGTCGAGGCTCACAAATGCATGTTACAAAAATGAAGCAGTACTATTTTCTTAATATTTATTTTTAATATTCTCCCTCACCGTCATTTACACAGCATCCAGTCATGGCCTATTAAACTTTCATACCACAACAGCAGCAAAACTGACAAAAGGCATCTTGAATTTTTTTCAAGCAGCTGCTTTTGTCCACCAATGCAACAAAGCTATGCTGTCTTTGCCAAGGCTGAGATCACAAGTGGCACGTGGTTAGCAACGAATGAGTAGAACAACCAGTAGACATAAAGCAAGAGCTAAGGCCACTTAACCCTTTCGCACCATTCCTTTCACACCGCGCTCAAATGCCAGCTGCACATTCAGCCCAAAGCAAGAACAAAACCTATACAAACTGCCAGAGGGACACAGTGTAGAGAGCACTCACTGTCGGACAAGCAGTTTTCTTTTGAAACTTCGGAGGGAACCCTATCTGGACAGAGGGAACAGTTTTGAGAAAGCTAGGGCACAGATTGCGGCTCATTAAAGGTCCTAACAAGTTAGTAGGACAACCATGCGATCACCTCAAGCCCAGCACTTTGAGACACAACATAGAAGATTGAGCGATATAGGATAACAGCTGTACGCTAATCATGACAGCGTGCCACTCCCATGTACATTTGGGATACGAGCAGATAACCCCACGTCATTGGAAGCCGCTCAGGAACACTGGAGCCTCTCAGGAAGCTGGAACACCAGTGACCAAGCTAGACATCGCGGTACTGTCCCTTATCCTGCAATTGTGGATACAGAGCGGATCACGACTGCAGCGTCATGACCACAGTGGGAATGACGCCCTCGAAATCACTACCGCGACTCCATCCTAGAAGAGAGGGAAGTGTGTACAAGCAACGCACCACTGCTCCTCAGCTGGAGGAAGTTTCACCAGTGCAGCAGAAACGGGAAGCGACCCAAACCCGAGTCAAGTTCCAAGAATCCTGTGAGGATCTGTGAAGTGAAGTGTCAAATCCTTGAAAACCACCAACTGATGCTTCAACTGTGGAACAGATGTATCTCTCTTAAGGGACACTGAATACTATCATTCACAAACACCTGATGTTCCGCAATGTCAGTGCATACTGGATTTCAAGACAACTGGCAGTCTTTGATTGGCACAGTAGACTGCAAACTAGCATAAAGCTTGAAGAATGTTGTGACAGGAAAGGTTTTGTGACAGGTTTATTTGCCAGGTCATCACCTATGCCAAGATGTGGGTGAATCATTTATAAAAGTTACACTTGCCTAAACAATGAACACATATGGAAGCTTCCCAACACAAGAAGTTTCGAGCAACTCAGTCGGCAGGTGAACTCATGGTCATGTGTTTTTGCGCGGATAGATGTTGCATCATTTCGATTTCCTCCGTAGTAGCGAGACTAGCTGAGCAAGTACACGAGTAGTGAGCAAGTACAGCTGTGAGGTTCTCCAACGTGTAGATAGTGCACTTAGGAAGAAACGGCCCTGCTTAAATACCATGGGGGTTCTCTTCATCCAGGAAAATATGTGTGCACATACAGCGCACCCCACAATGGGCACTTTACAAATAATCTTGGATGAGAGGTGCTGCAGCATTTGCTATAAAAGCCCAACTTCACTCCAAGACTCATTTCTTTTTGCCACTAGGATAATGAAATACAGTAGGCTGTGCGTGCATGGCTGCAACATAAAAGAAATCTTTCTACGCTGCTGGCATCCTTGTACTGCCAAAATGAAAAGAGATTACCTCGAAAAATGAGATCACTTCCATGCATGTAAACATGTTTCATAATCCTAAAAAATAAAAAGTCCAAGCTTGACTTGAGCACCTCTCATGCGCTCAACAACAGAATTAGATCAACTGATACATTAGTCTTCGTGACTTGATGAATGAGTTTGAGCTTCAGTCCACAGCAACACTTTTGGTGATAGCCATGCACTTCGCTCAGACATAAAGCAGTTGCCCCAGAAAGATGGATCATAGTTTTTCAGTTACAAGCCTATATTTTGAAGAAAGTACATACGGTTCAATTATAGCAGCCTGCTACAGTTCGACGGATGATACAATTCGGAATTCATAAATATAACTACTCTACCTTCATATTGACACTATAACTCACTTTCCAGAGTCAATTGTACCTGCAATGTTGAAATATGAAATAAACACTCAAATTCCGATTAGTTCTTTTCCACCTTATTAAGTAACTCACACAAATATGATACGTTGCCAACATTTAAGAAAACACACTGCAATGTTATGTCGCGAACACAATACAAGACGTGGTTCTCAGATGGAGGCGGATGACGGCGGCACATCAATTGCACCGGGTGCAGTGAGCAGCTGCTGGCAGTGAAAGTACATAGTACCCGAAACAACATAAATGGCTAAGATATAGCAGTACATGTCATCGGACATTTTAAAGACGATAGTCTTTCTTGGGGAACTTAAACTGCTGAAAATTTGGTCTGTCTGTATGTCTGTCTGCCTGTTTGTCTGTCTGTCACCCGATTCAGCCACCCGGCCAAAGTTGGACCACTTGCTTACCGCCCACACTACTTAAACTGGTACGGCTGTTCATACTTGTGAAAGTTATCGATCACAAAGTAAATATTACGCATATCTGAGGCGCAACATCACTAGGTAAGTATTAGGAGGTGTGTTCCTTTAATAGAAATACATAGATACGTAACTATAAAGACCCTAGTTTCTTAAGCTGCGCTGAAAATGCCATGCTATGCGCGCCGACGAACGACGTTCCCCGACTGCGCGTCCGACGAGCGCCCTCTGCCATGGAGGAAGGAAACCCTCTGCACAAGCTCATGTTTCCCGATGTATTGCCAGATGGCGTCCATGTCTCACGCAGCGCCTCCTCAATTTTATCAATGCCAGCCAGATGCGGCCGATTCAACATAAAGGAAGCGCTGTCTGAGGCAGGGCAAAACATAAATGGCCGCTTGATGAAATAATGCGGTAAAATGAAATCTGTTCAAACAAACCTTCAAGCCAGGACGGAAATGGTACGAGAACAGCATCACGGGTGGCCGCGGATCAGACCAGCACTCATGTAGTACGGCCGGCAGAAGACTATCGTCTTTCGACGACATTTGCAGCGAAGCACGCAGATACGCGGCAAATTTATTTACATAGGAAGAGCACGTTTTTCTTGGAACAGAGTACTCAGAACTGTGAAGACAATCAGGCTAACCTGGCACCTCAAACACTTGCACATTTGTGGGAGGGTACCAAATCATGATACAAAAAGCCTTTTCACATTTTGTCGAATATCATGAATTGGTCGTGCTTGTCCAAGAGCACATGTTTGAAAGCACCTCTTATACGTGTGCTCCAGCTCTTTCTTTGCAGACAACAGACAAGACGAAAGTTCCACTTGTGCTGAAGCAGTCCGGTGGGCCTGGTGCATGATGCACTGTTCAGCAATTAGAACAGGCACATGCTTGGCAGCTGTTACAAGCTGGAGTGCCTTACCAATGCCATCTTCAAATGGAAATGTTGAGGTACCCCAAAGAGGGATAAAACATCTGTGCGCACTTTGAAAGATGCAACAACTAATGCATGCTAAATGTCATTGCACTTTCTCCGTACAGCTTTGCCTTAGCTCTTAGCTCTTACTCTTAGCTTTGCTGAACAAATGCTAAGAGCAACTTTTCAGCGGCACAGATTTGAGCTTCTGTGACAATATCTTTCAACAAAAAAAAAGACTGCTTGTGTAAGTAGCACAAAATGTGCCACGTATGCTCGAGGAAGTATGCATCATGACAGACAATACTAAAATAAAAGCCGAGAGCGCCATTCAGCAGCCTTCCAATATGACCGATCTGACAAGGGCTGTCCCGACCTTGACAAAATTATGGGTGGCCTTACTGAACGTAATCTTGCATCCACAATTAAAGCTTCAAGTACCTGCCTATGTACCACGAAGAACCAGTACATGATAGCCGCAATTCAGTCACTTTCTTTGTCATGCCTTCCCAAACACAATGCATATAGTCAGGTGGCAGCCCTCGAAACAAGATCAAGGCCTTGCAACTTGATAAGAGTTGATGGTTCCTTGATGCCACAAACAGGTTCCTTAAGCTGAGCTGCTTGAACCATTCCTTTGAGCCCACCACTGTGTGCCCTGTCAGGTGCATTCTGGCTGTTGAAAGGGTACGTCATTGTGCCTGCAGGCAAAGCATCAATTGTACTAAACATCAGAATGATATCTGCATTTAGAATGTTCAGGTGGACACTGCAGTGAAAATATGCAAGATTTTAAAACATTTCCAGTAGTCAAACAATTCACAGATGGCCCTCATGCAAAATTGATGGCATCTCTCGATCAGCACAGCACAAGTGGGGAAAAGGCGCCATGTTGCAAGACTGCACCCACCACAAAGAGAAAGAACCTGCCTAGGACTGTCCAAGACCTGCAGTTTGCATGAGCATGCAAAATATTCCTAACATTCCTCTGGGTTCATCTTTTACCGCGACAAAAAGGGCAACGAAAGAAATTTCAGATACCAGCTAGAAACGAAGACACATTTTTTTCTTGCGCATATATGTCACAAAACAACCAGCATGAGCAGCATTTTATCACAGCCTATTTTGCCAGATTTTCTAGAAGTATAGCTACTGTTGAAGTAAAATATGATTGATTTAACTACATATGCATTTTTATGCAAGGAAGTGAACGCTTGCTATTTTTTTCCATCTGTGATTCTGACAAGTTTCGTTGAAACTTACAGTTGCACGACATCCTGAACTACACTCAACTGAGGTGCGAATTACAATGTCAACATCAGTGCACTGTAATGTTTCGAGTGGCCCGTGAGCATTGATTAAAATAATTTCAATTTTCCACAAACACAATCACTCCAGTGCAAGTGGTGTTGTTAAGGCTATTTCGCATGGCTCACAAATACCGCACGTCTTGGACAGTCCTAGTCAGGTTCTTTCAGCTTTGTGATGGGTAAAGTCCTATATAATATGGTGCACGCAAGGTCTATAGTGGCATTGCCATGCAGTTTCTCTTAGACGGGCAACTAAGAGGTCAGCAACTGTGCCTTGGGCCAAATGCTACTTAGAAACCACACATCTGAATTGTAAAAGAAATGCAAACTGTCAAATTCCAAGAAGAATGGAAAACAAGTTAGTGCAATGCAGCTGCTGTGTGTACTGTATCCTGAATTCATACGTCTTTATCAACATCACTCACCTCATGGCGACACTAAAATCACTGTTTCCATTTTTTTCCCTTCCCATCATACAGCAGAAACTTTTCTTGCAAGTTTTTCAGTGATAGAAAAAATTGCACTAAAAAGTGATGTGCGATAATTAATAGTGTTTCAAATAGTTTTGCTGGTTTTCAGCTTTGTATTGCTGTTGCCTAGATTCGGAAATACAGCAGTCGGCCAAACTGGAAAGTGCAAAAGCTAATTCTGCGCTTCTTCTACAGTATCAGCTGCTAGCTAGGGGCACTTTCTGCACAAATCTGAGTCGTTACATCCAGGCACACCACTTAACTATGATCAGAGGCTGCTGTCTCTGACAGCAGCTCAGCTATAGGCTCGTGTTTGGCATTGGCTAGTTGTCTGCCAATGCCAAACACGATATCGTCAAGGTATTACATGGTTTGTCAGATTTGCTCAGCTATAGCTTGTGTTTGGCATTGGCTAGATGTCTGCCAAAGCCAAACACGATATCATTAAGTATTACATGTTTTGTCAGATTTGCAACGAATGTTAAAACAATCAAATGACAGGCCACTGAAAGTGATGACATAATATTGCATCATGAAATAGTGTGGAAAGTATGCAGTCAATATAAAAATACATCAGGCATGGTCAACCAAAACTGCTGATGCACCAAACAATTAAAACAAAAAGCAGTAAGTGGACAGCTTGAATTGTTAATCACTACAAACTTTCCTGTGTATGTAAAATCCAGTAAAT
This sequence comes from Dermacentor silvarum, assembly GCF_013339745.2. Classification (NCBI taxonomy): domain Eukaryota; kingdom Metazoa; phylum Arthropoda; class Arachnida; order Ixodida; family Ixodidae; genus Dermacentor; species Dermacentor silvarum. Next base: position 94,996,368 of record NC_051163.1, read on the forward strand.
AGGTTTGACAAGTTATTTGGTATTCTTCAAATCTGCAGCACATACACTAGAACACGGATCAGAGAAACATGAGACATAAAGCTTACTTGACAGCCTGTGATTTAGTGTGTGCACATCACATTCAAATAATACCAGGATGCATAAGCAAAGAGCCCACATTCCTTCTCTCATAGACTTGACAATAGCCATTACAATTAATGGCAAAATGCTGTTTGAGCTCACTTACCATCTATAAGCATACCTTGCTCCAAGCACTAGCTGCATCCAAAGTACCCATTATACTGCTTCCTGCTTAGGATAGCTGCTCTTGCTGGGGAGTCAACACAACAGACAACAACGTGCACTGCTGACTGAAAAGTTCTTCCAGTGTGTGACCACACCAGCTTGCCAACGCTGTTGATCTCTTCGACAAACTGCTTCAGGGAGAGCATTTGAATACCACACACCTGAAGCTAGCACATTGCCACAGAGTTAAAACTGGAAGTTCATGAATCATAACTTGAAATGGCCATATGGAGTTTTTGCTCGCATCATACACAGGTGCTCCATCTGTGTTCATGGTCAAAGTGATGTCGCTCCATGTCATGTTCCTCTGCTTTCTAACACTGGTAGAGAATGCCATCCGTGATGTCAGCAAAAACACCTGACACATGAGGAGCAGATGCAATCTTCTGCAAACAAAAAAGCAAGGTACTGCCAACCTGTTTTAGCAGTACCAGAAGCTGCTGCTTAATGTTAAATATTGAAAAAAAACTTGCAGTAATAATTAAATGTTGCAGCTTCTCACTGCCACAAGAAGCACAATTGATGGTGTCTTCGTCTTTGGCATCATTTTATCTTCCCAGATATTGATGACAGGTCTGGCAGTATAGATGGATCTTCAGTTCTTTTCTGTTTTTTCACAGCCTCCTCACAGCATATGTTGTGCATGGCACAACTTTCTCCCCAAACAGAGCATTTATTAAAGTGAGAAGTCCTTGTAGTTGTGCCCACGTAAGACCTGAAGTAACAACATATGCCAGTATGAGTAGCATAGCCTGTGCCCTTGTTGTTTTCTGGTTCGGAAGGTACTCCTCCGAGAGCTTTGTGAAGTACATGTACTGCATGCTCACTTTCTTCAGCACCATTCTCTGGTTCACTGTCTGCATCACCCTTGTGCCCTTCATCCATCCACTTCCGAACCATGATCACTCAACTCAAAGGCAGAACTGAATTCATCGCAACTGAAGTTCACTGTACCTTCATACGCAGTGCCTATTTCACTTGCAGCTTGGTTAGTGTCTTCTACGTCGCTGACATGTGCGCTCGTGCTTGCACAAGCATACATTTCTGAAGCAAGGTTGGAGTTGATGTGCCTAAGATTATCAGCTTCATTTTCGCTCGATTCAACACTACTGACATTCGTGGAAGGGCTGTTCAGGTTTTCCAGGTTCATCTGAAAGAGCAAACAAATAAGAAATTTTATCTTCTAGGGATACCAACGACAAAACAAGTGACACATTCACAAGAAACATACATAGGGCATATGAAAGCAACGGTGAGATTACCACTCTTGCGCAAAGCCAGTTCACTGATTAATATGTAGCACAAAAAAGGACTTTGTTGCCCTATATATATTGAATTAAATTATGGGTGCGGCAGTGTATGTCCCACGTGCTAACTTCACAATAGTGCAGGAAGGTGCAGGTTTACCAACTCTGTCTCGGGTAATGAACAGGACCCTGATAAAATGCGCTCCCTAGGGAGTCAGCTATTATTCTGCCATTAGCCACACCCGGCTGTGTCCTTTTGTAAATACCCTGCCTTGTACATAGAAGCAGCGTTGACACAAGGACGTAGTTCAGCTTAGGTACCACTATTAGAGGGAACATGCACACGTGTGGCTGTTGTTCTGTAAAGTGCCATCTGCTGGCGCCCGCTCGGCATAGGCACAGAGTGCGGCTGAGGCAGTACGCTCAATGCATTGTCTGCAATTACACCACCCAGTGATTGGTAGTAGCAGACGACACACGGAGCACAGAGCGCCAGTGGCTTTCTGCACCAAGCGGGTGCCAGGCACCAGCAGATGGCACCTCATGGAGCATTGGTCACATGCTGGATTGTTCCCTCTTACAATGGTAGATCCTGTACGTTGCATTGTTCCAGGCTAAGATCGTTGCTGTTACACGTGAATGATTCAATTAATCTTATGGCACGTCCTTCCAAAATAAATCGCGTTGCCATAAACCCTCCAAGATGCGTTACCAAAAAGCCCACATTGCAACCCTCATGATCCTTGGTTGCAAGCAACGTTGGTTGTAACTGCACTCCGAAGAAACGTGCGCGTCACGATCGAGTGCTAGCACGAAACAATTCCCGCTTTCCCCGCGTCATGACCGATCGATGCGCGAGGCAGCACTCAAGACTACGCGTTTCTTGGCTCGGGAAGCACACCGGCGGCTTTGACGGGTCATAGTTTGCCCCTCACGCAGTAAGACTTGTAGCTGCTTTTTGTTATTCGCAGTATGAAATACTGACACGTACATGACTTGCAGCAGTGGATGACCTTGGTCTCTTCAGCATGTACTCTCGAGTTTGCTGTGGCACTTGAACGTTCGAGTCCGGTTGCAGGTACTGCCTATAATGCTTCCTCTGATTTTGGGACATTGCGACATTCGAAGCCAAAATTTTTCACTGGGGCGAACACTGCGGGGCAGTCCAATGTGACTATATGGACTATATTATTATAAAGATGTAAGCAATACCTCGTCGCGATCACGTTAACTGCAAGCTTTTAGTAAGCTTTAGTAAGCTTGGCTTCGCCTTGCGTTAGTGGTCAGAATCACGGTATTACTGACGAAATCACATAATGCTAGGCCAATGTCAAATTATAACGGGTTAGATTATAAAGGTTATTATGGCACTAAAAATGCGAAAAAAATGTTCTAATTTATTTGTTTGGCGTGATTACAGCCAAATGCCTCATACGCAAGGATGTTATTGTACATCGGTTGCCGTGAAAGCTTGTAAAGTTGCTGAAAGCCGTGAAAGCATTAAGAAAAATGACGAACTGATAAGCTGTTCATTTTAAATAGCCTTATAAATAAAGGATTTAGAAAACTGACATGGAGTGCGGAGGCATACACATCAAGAAACAAGGAATGTATGCATGTACGATTGATTGATTTATTGATTGATTATATGTTTTTGCTTATGGGATGGCAAAAGGGAAATGTGCTTTGTGTTTCTGTTTCTTCGTAAGTCTTTTTTTGCTAGCACAAGATGCGATCTAAACAAGCTAGAGAAACACAGCAGCGGAGAAGATGGTTTTTGGATACTGAAATAGAGAAAGATACTATATCTTAATTTTGCTCTGCTTGCTCATCAATTAAGAAGCACACACACATGCCAGACAAGAAAATGGCTAGATGAATTTTTTTGCCATGTGAACTTATCCTACCATATAGAGTCAACCATGATCGATGTCATTGCATATTTAGTGCCAATGCTACCATAATTTCGTGTGGCAGCACATTCCTAAAAGCGGCATGCACGATCTACACGTTCAGTAAACCGCGTCGTACCTATGCTATAATTACTCGGCAAGGATCTGAGTGGCGTTGCAGAAGTCGTGGGCAGCTTTTTTCGTTGCGGGGTGCTCTGTTCGTCGCAACAATAGACTGGATTTTTTTACAAGTACTGCTCCAAGAGGGCACATATGTAAATGGCAAATGGAGGCCTTAGGAGAACACCTGACATTATATAAAGAAGGCAGCGCAGCATCTCTAGGCCACCCAAGACGCAGCGGGGGGATCAAAGTTGGAAGCAAGTAGGTCCATGAGTAGGGGTCTCGGCGAGCCCCAACCCATGGACCAGTCTGGGTTGTGGTTTTGGTGTCCCCATTGCCGCTTCCATGTTCTTGAGGCGTGTGGTGTCGCGGCAACTGCGCTCCGATAAAATAAGAAAGAATGGTACGTTGTTACAACTAGTAAATAAAAAACTATTAAAGAAATATCCAGCCACCACTAAATTGCTATGCTGAGTTCTGCCCCACCGCGGCCAATTAATCCCCGCTAAAATGCTCTGCTTGGAGTGCACCTGTTGCTACTAGAACAATTACTTTTGTATGGTTCTGGTTGTTCAGAAACCTTGTGCTTATATATGAACTGTATTTCAGTGCCCGATGTGTCGCACGCAGCTTCGGTGCAATTACAATTAAGCTTGTAATTCCTCTTCATTTATTACTGGAGCAGAAATGTGCATGCAGTCTTTTGCTAATTACTTTGTATGCATGATCACCGTTTCTAAACAGAAACAAGCTGTTTAAGGTTTCCTTGTTTCGGCGGTGTCGTTTTGCATAATAATATCCATGTGCATATATGTAATTGATCAGCTCCTACGTTAACGATGCGTGTGCTGCATTGCTGCGGCATGAAAAGTATGTCTTTTTTTCTTGTAAGCCGCATTGGACGCGCGCTCTTAGCCATCGTATATATATATTTTATTTATTTATTTTGGATACCCTAAAGGCCCAGAAGGGCATTACATAGGGGGGGAGGGGGGGTGTTGAAACGGGAATAACAAAGTAGTCGCACTGCAGGTGAAAATGGCATTTCAGTGGACACAAGAATGCAAGTTCAAATATAGCATGGTGAACAGAAACTAAAAGCAACAAGGTATAATACTAACACAAATGATAAATCCACATTGTATCCTAGAAATACAATGTAAAAATATAAAATATAAAAACAATGTATAATATACAGTCAGTTCAGTGTAAAAAGAAATGCTTTTCAGGTACGATCATGGCAGCACTGAAGTGAACAATGCGAGCATCAGGTGGATGACTTTTGTGTCAGGTGGATTTGTGTCAGTTTCTAATGAAAACGCCAACTCTTACTAGTAGATACAAAAAGAAAACTATTGTGAAATGCCTTGACGTTCAAGAAAGGATTGCAGCGCTGACAGAAAAGATTGAGGATCATTGATAGTGGCAATGCTAGATGGCAATGAATTCCATTGATCTATTGATAGTGCGAGAGGTCAGTTCCGGTATTTTCAGTATGAGCGAAAATTGGTTTGACTTGTATGCGTGGTCTAATCTAGACGATATGTGATGCGCTGGAGAATATGTGAGTGGGAAAATGACGTGTTGCTATGGAATATAGTGTGAAAAATGCTAATCGGGCATATGTTCTGCGCATGGCGAGTGATGGCATTTTGAGGGAGTCTTTCAGTTTGGTGACGCTTTGACATATATATATATATATATATATATATATACATATATATATATATATATATATATATTTCGGGCTAATAGACACGGTCAGCTGCTTGACAATGCATGACAGAGCGATGAACCTAACGTGCATGCCCAGGCAGAGAAGTTACAACGCAAACGCTCACTTCCAAACTCTTTTTGATTACCGCAGGGCCACGATTTTGTAGCGATGCCTTCCGCTCGATCATATGCCCCTCTTATCATCCGCCGCTCATGGCCGGCTAGGCCGGTATTTTGTAGCGATGCATTTAATGTATTAATGCCTTTACGCGCTTATCGCGCTTTGTCAGTGGTCGGAGCGAAGGTCTGCTCGCATTATGAACGGGATCAGCCGGCCGTGAGCGGTGGATGATAAGACTAGAGTAGAATAAGTCATAATGCCTTGATACGAAATCGCGGCCTTGATCGCTTTGATAACCCCGGCGGGTCGTTACTCTGACCCCTGACAAAGCGCGAAAAGTGCGAAAAGGAATATCATCGGAGACGGAATCGCTACAAAATCGCGGCCCGCGCGCATGTGCATCTGTGTCTATATTGTGCGAGTTTGCGTGCGCTGAAAATTTTTTTATTGCGCTCAGAGAAATCTGATCATGCCCCTCTACATGGACGCGGTGGGCAACATGAATGAACGCCAACAATCGTGTTCATTGACCACGTATACAAAACACACAAACGATCGATGTCAAATTCATAATTACTCTCATTAGTTGGGATGTCATTTTAAGAATGCTTAAGCCTAATGCAGTTCTCAACATTTTTTATCATTAAGCTTCTGTACAACTGTACAACTTTGTGCCTTCCACCCATGGAGGAAGGAAAAAACTTTTAAAAAGGTTTTTTTCCTTCCTCCATGCTTCCACCCACTACTGTTGTACGGCATTGCTTTAGTAGTATTTTTCTTTTCTGTTTTGGTTTGGTTTGGGTGATGCAGTGGTCCGGTCGAAGTCACATGCCAATCCGCATCCATAGAGTCCACGGTCATAGCCACAGCTGTCATCTTCGCGAGAACGACTGCGTTGCACTGTGTTAAGCTCGAGATGCTTGTATTCGTTGAATATGAAGTGGACATGACCACTGCGGTTGTCAGGCACACCGCAGTGCAAAACTTTAACCCAGAGAATGTCGTGGATTTCGATCCAATTGTCCCCTACGACGTGTGGTGGAACGGCGATGCGACGGAGTGCTGCACATGACTGGCAAGTTCCACTCATACGTTAATAAGCGCAACTTAAATGTTTATAAGACTAACATTTCGAACAATTTAATCTTCACCTGCATGTGCTTTGTCCCGCTCATTGTGCAGTAAGCTATATCGCCGGCGCAATCTCGTAGCGTCACTTGGGGTTTAGGCCTGGCTGCTCGAGACGTATCTCCTTTGATTAGAGTTTTGGGCAGTCTGCGACATGTGTGGAAGGGTCGGCGTTATGAAATGGGGAGGGGGTGCAGCACGCACTGCCGCGGACGCTCAAGGTAGACGCTGCTTTGCGGGAGGAGCCATCGGCGCAAAATGTGTGATTTTGGCAGTTATAGGCAGGAATTTTGGTTTTGGACACAATTTGGGCGTAAATGTTCAGTGCCTCCATATTTAGTCTGATGGAATGACATATGCCACATGAGAACCTGTCTACTGCGTGAACGGGTATCTGTCGTGTAGTGGACGTGAGAGCCACGCTTGCAAATGCTTTGCATTCATGAAAGGATGAAACGAGAGTAATGCCAGGAGGAGACCAGAGTAACTGATATTCGGGCCTAATTTGTTATTATGACACTTGAATGTTTATCACCTAACATTGCTGCCTGTCGGCAGTGTCAGCTTTGTAATGCTTTGTTAAATGCAATGCAGAAACTGAAGAAATGGTGCTGCACATGTCGAAAAGGCTCAGGAAGCCTGTATTGTCCTTATAAAAGGGCAAGAAGAGCACCAAAGGAAAGGTATAGCAACTGAAAGTTGACAAGATTTTACATTTATATGTTATTACTGATTTGTGTCATGTGGCTGTGCTTTATATAAAAAAAAATGTGGTTGATCCCTCTTATATAGGAATCGGTATAGAACACGAAAGTGAAACGTGTCTTCACAGAAGTAGTGTAATGTTTATTGCACATTGATATATAATGTCTATTGGTGTTTTGTGGCTAAAGCGCCCTTAGGCGTTGATGCACCCACGCTGACGCCTGGTGGCACGTCTCCTCCATCACGACTACCAACGTCGATGACCATGAGCAACCGTCGTGCATATGGAAGCTGCACTACGCTGCACACGCTAGCACAACGCGAAAGACGAAGCACGTAACTGACACACAATACAACGCGCAAGACAAAGCACGTAACTGAATCGTCACCGAGTCAAATCAGCGCGTACAGCGCGTCGTAATTGCAGCCTCCGCGATCAACTTCAGAACCATTTTCAGCGCTAATTGCGGAGGCCAAGCTCCGCTGTGCTGAGTACGGTGAACGCCACCACCTAGGTGGCGTTGGTAGTGCTTCTTGATGCCAGCGTCCCTTCGAATGCTGGCATCGAGACGTCGTTGTGCTGAGACCACCGAAGCGTTCACTGTCGGTGCGCGTTAGTGTCATAATGCAGTACTTCTCTTTTCTGCTCGTAGGCGGCGGCACCGCCCCGAGCAAGAGCGCGGGTACACGGAGGAGTGTTAGATATATAAGGCGCGTCTGTGTAGCTCTCTGCAGATGCGTTTGTGGCGCAATGGGTTAAAACGCTCGGCGATCTATCGTCGCGGACCGAGAGGTCGTGGGTTCGATTCCCAAATTTGCATGTTTGTGGAACTTTTTCTTCTGGTTTCTTTCTTTGTATTATGTTCTATGACGTATTTCCGTGACGGAAATACGTCAGTGAAGTCTTGGTGGACCCCGGCATAAAACACTTTCGTGTTAAAATGGCGCTACATGCTAGCATTTTGCACCCAAGCCCAAACCGCATGAGATCGATTGTGTGCGCGACGGCGACGAGCGACGGCTTTGAGCGACGTAACAAGCCGTCGCGCAAACTGATCGCTCGTTCTTGTCGCCCGATCGCTCAGTTCTGGAAATCTACAATTCGTCGCCCGGAGCAACTAGCCAATAGCGCGAAGCCAGAACAGGATGTACATCAGTCAAGTACATACGATTGTCACACGGCCCAAGCGAATGACTCAATTTTCATACGCACAAAGATAAGAACCTAGTGCGAGAAATATTTATGGTGCTCTTTACAGTAAAACGCATCAAGTTAAACTAATAGAGCATGCGTCACACCAGTTACGGCGCGTATTTGCTGCCCTCATATCAGCAACACCGGGAGACAGCGCTCAAAGTCATCGCTCAAAGTCATCGCTCGCGTGTGGTACGACTTGTAGGCAACGAGCGAACGCGACAGCCATCTGCGTCACGTCACTTGTCGCTGTCGCGCGCAAGATCGCATGCATGCGGTTTATACTTAAGGCTTGTTGAAGGCCTTACAAGAGCATTGCATCTCTTTGCAAAGGAAGTGAGCTCTGCAGTGGACAAAATGTAGTGCATATTTGTGCACGAAGACATTTGTGTGTGGCTTTCTATGACTTCAAATTGCACTTCCATGTCTGTGTTCATATTATTGTGTAATTTTTACAGGAATTATAACTGCCATGGCCTCTATGGCACCTTTGTCACAGGAGCATGGTAAGAGTATATTTTTTGTACAGCACTGTTGAGTTTCAAGCAACAATTTTTTCTAGTTGCGCAGTACTTCACACTCACTGATATTCGTCCACGCTCAGCAGTGCTTACTCACTGCCACTACCTTACAAATGGACCTTTTTCCAGTAAGCGACCCCTCTAGCGGCCGCCACTTCAACTAAATTTGACGGGCAAGACGCACACGCTCCTGCCGCTTCTCGCCTCTACGCAAAGCATGGTAGCGTTTGACCAAGCAGTCTCTTGCGACGGCTGTTCCTGCTTTTTTTTTTCCTTCTGTCGCTTGTGTTGCTGAAGTAGCTTCTCATTGTCCTGCTCTAGCGCGCGTGTATTTGCTCACATGTAGCCATAACACATTTTACATTTACCGACGCAATGGCACATGCTGATGCGATGTGCAGGCCATTTGTAACCAAGATTTGAGAGATGCGCCGGCTTTTGTTCTTCAGCAGCTTGGTCAGTACTTTGACTCAACTGGCGAAGGCATGTGTGAGCGTCAAACGTGCCGCGGAAGGACTTTCTTCAGGATAAACTCGACCGTCGTTTTGAGTGGCTCGACTTGAAGGAGGCGGTCAACAGACGCATGCATGTGCGTACGCGCTTGCCCTCAAGAGCGGGCATGCAAGCAGCTCACCATGATGAACAAACAACATGCAAAACTTCTGCACACGTACTATGAGTTGTACTGCAGGGTCAAGTGTTGTTTTGTATCGAGATATGTATCGTATATGGCATGGTACTGGGGACTAAGTGGGCGCAACACAGTACGGGGGGTAAGCAGATGTAGTGGATGTAACACGTTGTTTGTCAGGTGCGTAAAGCTTCATTTGCCTGCAAAAAGTAGACTCATGTTTGTATAATGCGGCACCGCGGGTGTGTCGCTTTGGCCTCGCACGATGCATTCTGATCGGCTGTGTGGCTAGATTCTTCTTTTCGTTTGTCCCTACGTAACCGTACAGCTATTCCGCCTGCATGTGGTAGCACGTTCTTAGCCAATGTAAATCTTGGCGGTATACATACCCGTAGATTAAAACATGGCTGCGACTTCCGAGTCGGTCGTAGGGCGAGAATTGCAAAATCACAGCGCTAGCCTGATGCTGTACCAGAAACAGGCTTACCTCACTCAGCAAGAATTGTGTGATAACTCACTGATAACATGGGGTATCTTTTTTTATTGACGTGCTCTCCACTCCAGTACAATGTTCACCATTCCACGCCGGTTTGTGCAATCGACGGTACAGAAAGTGCCTGCTGAGATTGTGTCACAAACGCTGCGCCTATCGCCGAGTGTTAGTTCGAGTCTTTTTCATCGACAAGTGCTTGCAGTCTTCCCATTAATAGCTAAGTTTTCCTTTGACCAATATTCTTGGCCCAAATTATTGATCAGCAACTCAAGCTCAGGAAATTGCCGCGGATCATGCAAGGGTTCACGCACTCACTTCGCACACCTGCCCTGCGATAATGGCAGCGCGGTATGGAATACAGCTGGGGCATGCGCATGCTCATAGCTGATTGGGAAAAAGATCCATTCATTTGAGCCTATAGGCACTCATCATCATAGATTTGCAACCGCTTCACATTTTCACATTTGCTCTTATTATGTCACTGACGCCTACTCATGCTAACATTGATCATGCCCGGTCATGTCAGAAATTTCACGAGATCGAAGTGGGTTTTGTATTTTCACTTTTTTTTCTTGACCAAATATATATGGTGGGCACGCCATTCAAGCATGTAACTGAATTTTGATTTTAACAGAACCTAACAGTTTACCACAAAAAGCTACCAAAGACCAATTGGTAAAGGCTACATTTTCATGGAGTGCTT
>NC_051163.1:95007227-95042566 GCF_013339745.2 Dermacentor silvarum
GGTGTACGTTCGCAAAACTGGGAGATGGTCAATCTTAGGATAAGTGTTGGGAGCATGCAAACTATGTGAAAAACACGCATGAAGGAAAGAGAAGGTTTCCTGGCTCATCAATGATTAACATGTAAGGATTGTTCACCTGACATACATAATACGTCTGTCATTATGAAGAGCAAAGCGCACTTCACTCGAGAAATTGTTGAAGCAGAACGTATTGCCCGGCTAGAGGAAAGGTGTGTTAGCGTGCCATCGATACAACTCTCAGATAAAGAGATGGTATTCTACGCATGTGCAGATAATGACATCTTTGTTGGATAGTGCATATATATGTGAAATTCGCTACAATAAAACCTGTTGCAAGTTCACCGCTTGTCCTGGTCGTTTCTTTGTGTCGTCCTTGTGTTTTATTGCGCTGAAATTCTCGTAATAATGTACCAATGTGCCCAACTCGCCACATTATTCATGTTTAAGCGTTGTATGTAGGCGTCTTGGTTGCAAAATAACCTAAATCTTGCATCCTAGTCCTGGTGCGTAAGGCATAAAAGGCTCTTAGCGGAGTCACCTGATGCTTTTATATAGGTTTATTCAGTTTGCATGATCTTCCACAGAAGTAGCTGTAGGCACTTTTGCCGCAATGACAGTACTGTTCACAGTATTCGTCGCGGGAGCGCGGCTTGCACTTGTAGCGGTGACAGATATTGATCGCCGACTGTGCCAAAATATGCAGCGGTCTGAGTAAATCACTAACCAAAAGAAAAAAGACATCCCTTGGGTTCAAAGAAACGAGACAGAGTAACCCGAGAATAGTTCAAGGCTCCAATACACAAACTGTCGCTCTTAAGAAATGGTGTTTCTCATAACATTTTAATACAGTCCCTAATTTAGTACAAGTTTCGTATGATGTTTTGGTTTCTTCTACACTACAATGATGTTGCTTGTTAGACACTAGTGTTTGATGTGCACATTCTTTTGTATTGCTATAAAGACAACTGTGAAAAAAGATTTGCCTTTGTAACTAAAGTTTGGAGACAGTGCCTGTCAGCTAATATTTTAATCTGTTTTTCATTTCATCTGTGCAATTACACCAAATGTAAACTACAAAATACCCGTAGTCAGAATCACAAAGGTACACACCTGTGTAATGATTCTGCTGAGATCCTAGGAGTGGTCAGCCACACAATGCAAGCACAGGTAGAATGGCATCCTGAGTTAAAACAAAATAATAAGAATTGTAAGATGCATATCAAAAATTTTATGCTGTGAGGCATTTTGCATGTATACTAATCCCCACATTTGCATGCAAAACAGTTTTGCAGAATAGTTAAGCAAGGTAAATCAATGTCTGGTCACGGGACTGTCAGCCAGTGCTACTCATGGCAATGGTGGCGTATATAGCATATCGTTTCAAGTGCAGCTTTTGCAGGGTACATGAATTTAAGAAACTTAGGTTCACATAATACATGAGACCTACAGTTAGAAGGATGTGTTACATCCAGCACCAAGGCCACGAGTGTTACTGCCTAACGCTTCCAGGGCCATACTTAGTACGCACGCAGAAATTTGCAACAAAGTGAACAGGAGGAAGAGCTGTTGCTTTAACTCAATAAAAGATTGCATGCTTCATGCAGATGTGAATACAGCTCCTATCAGCAACGAGTTGTCCTTTGGTCCACTTCACTTCTGTTCTTTTTTTCTTTCCTTGTCTTCATTGTTGGTTGGTGCCATATGGTTGTGACGAGCAGCTCAGTTCCTATTCTTGTTTTACTACATGGTGTAAAATCATCCAAACGTGCTTAAGCTTCTTAAGAGTAAACTTCAACCATTTGTTTGAACAATATTTTTCTCTTGTGTCACACCCTAATGTACTGCTAAAAAATGCTAAACAATGCTATACAGAAGAACCTACATCCACACAATCACACATCTGAATAAAACTGCACAGTCTATGACTTAAAGATGTATACATACACATTTTATACATTCTACAATGGAAAATATATGTTACTGTTCTAATATGCACACTTGGCATACTGCATAACAGTCAACTGGTTCCAAATGTTTTTTTTGTTATCACACATACAATGGCTCCAATTACAAATTTAATTCTGGCAGTGACTGAAGACACTCCCAAAAACTTTCTAATGCAATCAACGAGAATTTTCAATTTAGAGCAGTTGGACAGAAATAAGGCAAATAGTTTATAATCCTAAATAACGAACTGTTATTGTATATGACGGTAAAAGGCCATGCTCCTGAAACATCAGCACTGTTTATCATATAAGCACATTATTATATTTTTACTTACTTTCCTAAGGATTGCGCTGAGTGATCTGCTCATGTGAAAATGTTTATGCATAGCTGTGTCGTGTTACCACTTGTGTTTTCACATTTGTATTAATGCTACTTTATGTGCATGCAAGCGTGCCCATACTACCTTAAGCTGAAGGCCAAACACTATGCTTACACAGTACATGCATTTCATAATACTAAGCAGTGGACTTAGAGAATGAGCAACTGTATTAAGAAGTGTGGTTCTTTGGACACACATCAAATGACATTTGCCTGGAAAACAAACATTTTGCTAAAATCATGACTTAATCCAATTGGTACTAAGCATAAAGCATCAATCAAGAAACTTGCATTTACCAGACACCACTATAGACACTGGGACCCTCTTTGGCTTCTTCACAATCTGGCACAATGTGCTTAAGCTGCCTGTAAACCCTGGAAAGTGTTCATGATACTTTTTTTTAAATAGATGGGAAAACTTGAGAAGGACCTAAAATTAGGGTCGGTGAAGCAAAGCAACTTTTAAGAATTCCACGCTGTTTATATGCATATGTTCTATGCATATGATGGTGAAGGCAAATGATGTACTTGAACTGTGTTTTTAACACGCAATACTAGAGAGCGCAGTTTTGCAATAATGCGATAGAGAACAAAACAACCTAGTGAATATTTTTAAAACTAATTGCACAAGGTTTTCGTCGTTATTCTGATGCACACATCTGCACACTGTGCACCAAGTCTTGTCGGTTTTATTTTTGTCACATAGTAATTTACATGATACATTTGTCCTCAAATACGTCATGTTGGGCTCCTTCAGTATTTTTATTTTCTTACTGGAACACACATGCCTATATATGTCTTCTGCCCCATGGAACAGGTGTCACAGCATTCCCTCTGACTGAAGCCACAAAACTAGCCATTGCAGGTAAAAGATACACGGTAAAAAAAATTTGGTAAGAGCCTACCTATGCCTCTGTTGCTGAAAAGGGGAACTTGGAAGGTGTCTGATGTCCGGCTATGAAGCTGCTTCATCCTTACAGCTGGCAATGAAACGGCTGCAGTCTTGAAACACAAGTGAAAAATTAGACACAGCAATGTTACATAGAGCCCACAACAGCATGGCCGCAAGTTGATATGGGATTACTTCCGCTGCTACGCTGAGTTTTGTATGCTGTTCAGCTTACATTATTGGTAAACTATGCTTGCCAAAATTTTATATTTTAACAGGCTTTACTCTTTACAACAAAAGCCGTTACCCAACTCATGCCCCTATGCGCTTAAGCCATGAAATGTTTACTGATCACATAAACTGAATGGCTTCCAAGACAAATTATTTCGGTCAAGAGGATGCATAATTAATGAGTGTCACTGACATTGAATACCAAGGTAGTATCTCTTTTTACAATAGACAATGGTGGACCTAAAGCACATTTTTGTCAGATTTGGGTTGATCAGCCAGCCATTCTTTTTTTTTACCAGCAGCAGGAATTGAGTCAATATTACTCGTGCACAGTACGATCACACTGTCAAGTGTGATAAGATCCTGAGTTTGAAAGGGCGACATTGTATGAATTTGGTATGTAGAAATCAAAACTGAATATCTGTACGCAATGGTGCAGCAGCAAAACAAACATTAAACAAGTCAAGGCATCCAGTGCACAGAGCGGGCAGTCGAATAATAACATTGTACAATCGCCGACTATATAGATATTGCATAGTGCTTGCATGGGAGGCGTAGTCACTGCATCAGCAAATAACACAGCCACCGCGCTACGTTCCCGTGATCTATAACCGCCAACGCTGTCGCGTAAATTGTTTGGTCAAGCCAACCGCATCGTTTTCTGCTCGCGAAGGGTGGAAAGACGGCGTATCCGGTAATGTGAACGGTAATCTAAAGACCAAAGTCGACGGGTGCTGGCTCCCCAAGCTGCGCGGCTAGGCGCAGCAATCGCGCACTGCCTGCACAATCAGCGGCGTGGGCGCAAAGAGAAAGACGCCGGCCCGGAGCGTACCGGCAAATCTACACAGTGCACGCTTAGTAAGCGACCTACTGCACACAACCGTAACGTAAGCGGCAGCTAGCAGATACCGCGCACAAAGAAGCGCCGAAACCCGCACACACGCGCGTCGCAGTAACGAGTTGACACATTTTAAGGCCGCGGTTAGGCGGCGAAGCTTGGCGGCTTAGCTCACCCCGCACTGCACGGAACTTCTCTGGTAGTGGCTTGCGCTTGGGGAAACATCACGAACGCTCACAGCCATCCTATTAACAGACCTCGAAGACATCGCAAAGTTCCTCATCATCTAAAATCATGTTTTCTAACTACTCTCGCTCCACTCTAAGCACTCGCTTCGAATACGACAAAGCTCGCACAAACACGGTGATCGTGCAAGTCAGTTTGCAAAATGGTTCGGGACGGCCAACTGTTGCACTGAGGCCTTCAATAACTCGTATCAGCGCCTCTGAACACATATGCATACACAGAACGTGCAGCGGTCGTTGAAAATCACTTACCGTGGAGTCTTGGCTGTTCGAAACAGCGGGAGACACCAACGACGGCAGAACAATGCGCCGACGCTGGTGGTAATGGCTGCCGCTTGGTCGCTTCGAGCGCGCGCACTCCGAAGACCCGTCGGCGCGGCGTTTCGAAAGTTTCGGTACGGTGGCGTAGTTTCGGGTTTGGCGCGGCATTCTCTGCAGCGCCTGCAGCGCTAGCGCGGCTACTCCAAACAGAAAAACAACGCGGACGCACATTGCGCGGGATATTTCGAATCTGAGTGCAGAAATTCTACTGAAATTGTCGCTCGGGGTGACAGCCATGTTGGTCATGGCAGGCGGCACCTGGCGGCTGAGTTGTTCTTTAGCTGTTTGGCTCGGGTTAGATATGGGCGTATTCAGCACTCCCTATCTACCCAACGCCAGTTATTTTCTGAGAACCCCCATTTTACTACCGCAACATCCCCTTAATGTTCATCTGAATGAGGTCGAGGGTAAAATAAAGGTTCTAGCTTGTTTTACTCCATCTCGTGGGCGTAACTGTTTTGAGCTTGGGAGGAAAAAGGGCATGTCAGCTGTTAAAACGCCCATATGGGCTAATTTGTGTTTACAGTGTACCAAGAACGGCAGACGAGCTGCCATCAGCGACCCGTACTGTGCTCTGAATTGCGGGCGTAATCACTTTGCGGAGCTGAGTACGGAGAGCAGCGCTCATTATTGAAATCTGCACTCCGGTGTCTATGAGGGCCGTAATGGTGACGTCGTCCACTTGAATGTCCAGAAGGTTTCGGTGCGTAGGTACAGTCAACAGAGGATTTGTATATCGGGTCACTGATGCAGCGTCACCTCCGGGAGCTGCACGGCTTAGTTTTCCGGAACGTAGGTGCAGGCCGTGCAGGGGACGATGACCGGTATGGTCGCGGCGATCGAGATCGACGGCCTTGTGGGGACGGTGAGCGGCTAAACCTGGAGTGTGGAGCGGCGGCATCGGAAGAATCGGAAGCATGTGGATCAGAGCGAGGGGAAAACCGTCGAATGTTGCCTCCAGGACGACGCCAAGATCCAGTGCTCCAGTTTGAAGGCGACGACCAGCTACTGCGGCAGTGACGGTCAATGTGTCCAACGCGAGAGCAGTTGAAACATATGGGTCGGTCGTCTGCCGTCCTCCAGTCAGCCGGGTTTCTGTAGCGCGAAGGGTCGACCTGGTACTGGGTGACATTTGCAGGGGTACGTTCGGATGTACGAATGGAACAGACGGCCGATGATAATCCCATGTTCGCGAACTCCTGGCGGACGACTGCTTTTATGAGTGACACGGTGGGCAGCTTGGCTGACTGAACGTCTGGAAGAACGGTCGTAGGAGCTAGAGCTTCAAGTTCGCGGCGGACAATACGCGTTACATCTTCTGACGCTGTAGCCGGTACAGGCGTCGGTGGGTCTTCGCATGATGATGTGGCGGCAGTGTTAGGTAGCCGAAGGAACTGGCGGGTGATGCGGTGACTCTTCGCTTGTTCAAAGGGCTGGCATTCCTTAACTATGGCGTCGACCGTCGTACAGTCCTTACACACCAGTAGATTAAACGCGTCGTCGGCTATTCCTTTCAAAATATGCGATATCTTGCCATCTTCGGCCATTTGTGCGTCAACTTTTCGACAAAGGCCCAGGACGTCCTGTATGTACGAAATGTACGATTCAGTGGTCGTCTGGATACCACATCCCAACTCCTTTTTAGCGGCCTGCTGTCGGTCAAATGATCTGCCGAACAACTCACGCAGCTTCGCCTTGCAAGCGTCCCAACTTGTAAGATCTTCTTCATGCGTCCGGTACCACACGCGTGCCGTCCGTTTCAGATAGAATATCGCGTTGGCTAACATAACCGTGGGGTCCCACCTGTTGCGGTTCTTCTTCTTCTTCTTTTTCTTTCTGGGGTTTTACGTGCCAAAACCAGTTCTGATTATGAGACACGCCGTAGTGGAGGGCTCCGGATTAATTTTGTACACCTGGGGTTCTTTAACGTGCACTACAACGCAAGCACACGGGCGTTTTTGCCTGTTGCGGTTGCTGACGCTGACGCGTTCGTACATGTCGATCCAGTCTTCGACATTAAAGCCATCTGTGCCAGAAAAGGTTCCCGGGTCTTGTGGGTGAAAAAAAATCAGAGGAGCCGGTGGCTGCTGCACCGTCGACACTTCACTGGTCATCGCGGAGCAACCAAGACGACGACCGCTTCGAAGTTCCGTGCTTGGTTGACGGAGCCGGCACGTTGACAGGTTTACCCAGCACTTTCACCAAAGATGTTACGGGGATAACGTTGATTTAAGGAGTGAGTATGGCTATATACAAGGTTTGGACAAGCAGCAGCGACGGATGCAAGGCTGTCGCGCGCCTCTGGCCACTTCGTCGCCGTCGTCTTCGTCCGACCGGCAGTAGCAGCCCCTTCTCTGTCTCGTGGCAATATGATTAATAAAAATCAGGCCCCTCTGTTCCCTTTCTTCTGGGTGATTACGTAACGAGGGCTCGAATCCGGCAACATTGATGACTTCAGTTAGCAGATGTGGGTTTATTGACCAGTTGTCTTCCCAAAAAAAGATCACATACTCGTGACGCCTGCGGCAGAAAGGATGTTCCACATCCGCCGCCTAGGTTTGTGAGTGGTGGCTTGGCTAAAACGCCCGCTGTTAATTCTAGTTGTCAGGCATAAATACGTCAAGAACGACTAACGTTAAGAGACAGGAAGAGAGCGGTGTGGATCAGAGAACAAACGGGGATAGCCGATATTCTAGTCGACATTAAGCGGAAGAAATGGAGCTGGGCAGGCCATGTAATGCGTAGGATGGTTAACCGGTGGACCATTAGGGTTACAGAATGGATACCAAGAGAAGGGAAGCGCGGTCGAGGTCGGCAGAAAACCAGATGGGATGATGAAGTTAGGAAATTAGCAGGCGCAAGTTGGAATGATGATGACCTCAGAAAGTGGATGGGAAAACGGCGCCGCGTTAGCTCAACGGTGAGAGCATCGCACGCGTAATGCGAACACAGACAGACAAAGAACTTTTATTCAGGTCCTGAGAAACTGCGAAGACGTGGGTTTATTCCCCACCTGCGGCCACTTGTTTTTTCATTCACTTTCATTTCCAGTATTTTATCATTTGTTTAATTCAATTAGCAAGTACAATTAATTTTCCCTAAGTTGTGCTTGTTGTCACTGTTTGTTGGCTTCTTATTCATTGATTAATAAACGTGAACAAGCAGATTGATAAACAATTACCAACAGTGACACTAAGGACAACATAGAGGAAATTACTTGTATTTTCTAATTGAAAAAAAAACAAAACAAAACAAATGATACATTATTGTAAATGAAAATGGATGAAAAGGTGGCGCAGTTTCACCCGAAAGGCGAAGCATCAGTTGCGATAGCAAATTAGTAGATAGCTATACGGAGTAAGGATAGTAGTTTTATCAGCTGTAGAAACTTCTACATGTAGCAGCACCAGCAACGCGCAGAACTGTTGTCGACGCCGTCGGCGTTTTGCCCGTGCCCGCACCGAAAGCGCGCGGCGTTGGTTACTATTGCCGGTGCCCCTGGCGGCGGCTCCGAGGTTTTGGATGATATCAGAACGGGGCACTCGTCGAACAGCATCGGAAGTCTTTACCACCTCCTCGCCTCGCAATGGTTTTATATAAATACGGATTTGGTTCCACAGCTAAACGTCGCCTCCCTCCCTCCCACTCATCCCCCCACGGCCTTTCGCCCGAAAGAAGAAGTCGCGTTTGCTATCCGCCATGCGTTCGCTCCCCGTGAAAGCGCGCGTCCTTCACGCGCTTTCACTCGCACATCCAGCATACGGCGCGGAACCTCACGGCGACAAGTTCATAAGGAACCTCACGGCGACAGCGACGACGAAGCCGACGACGACGCCGACGGCAGAAATGTGCTTTGAGTGTCCGTATAAGGCACAACAAAACAACTTGCCACAGGTGGGGAACGATCCCACTTCTTCGCATTACGCGTGCGATGCTCCTACCATTCAGCTACCGCGGCACAGTTTTACCATTTACTTTATTGGGTATTTATGTTTTAATGCGATAGCAATTATATGGACACTTAAACCGGATTTGTGCCGTCGCCGTCGTCGTCGCCGACGTCGTCGCCGTGAGGTTCCCTATAGATAAAATCTTCGCCGCGTGCCGTATGCCCGAGCGGAAGCGTGCGGGGACGCGCGCTATCACGGAGAGCGAACGCACTCAATCTCCCACGCGCAAGCAAGGAAGCGGGAAGCCAGCGCCGGAGGCAGCGGGCGGGGGGGGGGGGGGGCGCACTTCCACTCTGCCAACAACCGCGCTCGTCGCTCGCTCGCACCGTCTCTTCTCTCCACACGGCTCTGACCTTTATGCGCCGCGTGCATTCGCCGCTCAGTTTCCGTTGAAGCGATAGACCGCACGTACCTACGCCGCTGCGGCGTATCCGCTTGCTGCCAGAGTTTCGACGGTCGTTGTCTGCAGTCATTCAGTGTGATCTATTCATGTTTGTTTGTGCGCGCTCACACCACGCTTGTTCATTCAGTTAGTAATAGTCGGGCCACATTTTCCAACGCACGCTACACATGCAATGCTGCCCGGATCGGCAGTGCAGCGCTAGAGGTGTGTCCCTTCGCACGCGCTGCCCAAGGGAAGCGCTTCTCATCAACACCACCGTTTTACACGCGCCTTTTCCTCGTCATCGAGTCTCTCTTCATGTCGGTCTACTTACGCCGCAGCACACCTGCTTACTTAATCAGCTCATGTTTACTACAATTCATATTGCTACCAAAGCCGCTCACCTTACTTCGTATGACATTGCTGTGTTGCTATCGCATTCATTGCTTCGCCCTTAGGGCGAAACTGTGACATTTTTTTACAACTAGAACTAACCCAGGAAGTGAGAGTGTATATATATATATATATATATATATGTATATATATATATATATGCAGGTATCAATGAGACTTTATAAATAACATGTGGGCGAGAGAATTTCACGTAACTCTCTCTCTGTCTCTCTCTCTCTCACTATATATATATATATATATATATATATATATATATATATATAGTGAGAGAGAGACAGACAGAGAGTTACGTGATAGTGAGAGAGAGAGAGACAGAGGGAGAGTTGCGTGAAATTTTCTCGCCCTCATGCTATTTATAAAGTCTCATTGATACCTGCATCCCACAGGAGCTCAAAACAAAGTTTTGAGCTCCTGTGGGATTGGAAAATTTCACCCGAAAGGCGAAGCATCGATGGCGAAAGCACATGAGTAACACCTATATGAAATAAGCATACTAGTTTATCGGCGGTATAAAGTTGTAAGTGTTCGCTTACGAGCTAAATAAACAAGCATGGTGGCACGCGCGCACAGGTAAACATGAAAACATCTCGCTCGATGACCGCGGAAGCTCGTCAAAACGCTGGAGTGATAAAGCGCACCAGCAGCAGCGAGCATGTTAACCTTCGCGCTGGCTATCGCTTCAACGCGAACGAAGTGTGGAAAGCGCAACGCATACGAAGCTACCAGGACTCGGCGAATGCACTTTGGCCCATCACAGACCACTTTGAAGCGGGCGCACACTTCGGTCGCCGTCGCAGATCGCTTTCAAGATAGGTGCAGCCGCGTAAGCAGAACGCACCCCCCCCCCTTCCCGTCTCCGTCGTCTCCTTCCCGTTCCTCCCGAAGGCCGTGCGCACCCCCCCCCCCCCCCCCCCCGCTCTAGCGTGCGCGAGATTAAGCTGCGGTTCCCAGCTCACCCTCGCACGCTTTCAGTCGCGCACACAACGCACATCGCGCGGCGATGTGCGTTGTGTGCGCGACTGTGTGCGTATCACCGTTGGACTTTATACGGAACAGCACTACGACGGCGACGCCAAAAATGCGCTTGGAGTGTCCATGTAATTTCTATCGCAATAACAGGCGGCGGATCCCACACCCTGTGGGAATCTATGTTATGCGAAACAGTGGGTGGGGAGCCAACCAAGTTAACGAAACGACCATGGGAGCACGGAGGCGTAGGCGGCTGTTTCATGACCTACATGACATGTTAGGACATTCATGTAATGACCTGTCACTTATGTCCGAACCCATTTAAGTGGTTATTGACTGTTATTCTTTCTTCACTGAGTCATTGTCATTTTTCTTTAGTGTTTTCTTACCCGCTGCGGTGGCTCAGGCAGCTAAGGCGTTGCACTGCTGAGCACGAGATTGCGGGATCGAATCCCGGCTGTGGTTCTTCAACCACAAATCAGACTTTTCAAGCTGGTCAGCATTTGAGACACTTTTTACCGAAGTCTTTGATGGCCCCGCTGTGCGTAAGCTACGCGCTGAACAGCGTCTGCGCCAGCGCACACAGCAGCCTGGAGAGACATTCACCAGCTACATCGAGGATGTTCTCGATTTGTGCAAGCGGGTAAATCCCACCATGTCCGAGGATGACAAGATCAAGCATATCCTCAAGGGCATAGAGGACGGCGCATTCAAGATGCTGCTAGCAAAAAAGCCCAACGAGCGTATCCTTCCTTACCAACCTATGTCAGAGCTTTGAAGAGCTGCGCCGCCAACGTTCCATCGCCCGCCAGGACATTCCGTATGCCGATTCCCTCTCGAGCATTGCGATTTCGGCGGACCTTCTGCCCAACTCGATCCTATCGCAACATATAAAAGCTTTTATTCGTGAAGAGGTGGCCAGGCAGCTATCGCTACTGCCTCATAGCGACGCACCTTCGGCAGCTTTGAGTCCAACGCTACAGCAAGCCATCCGGAATCAGATATCGGAAGCGCTTCCTGCAGCTCCTACAACCTCCCCACCCAATCCTATGAGTGTGCCGCTGCCCTATACCGACTTTCCCAATCACCCTACGTCGCTACCGCTCAGTTACGCAGCCCTGGTTGCACGGCCTCCTCCGCCGCCAGCTTCCTTTTCATCGCCCATGCATCCGGCTTCATTTCCTGTTGCCCGGATGTCAACGCAATTTTTTCGTCCAACCGCGACGTGGCGCACTCAAGACAACCGGCCTATCTGCTTCGCCTGCGGCATTGCTGGCCACGTGGCGCGCTTCTGTCGCCACCGCGCCCCAACAACGCCTACCACCTTTGAAACGCCCACCTAGGCACCACAATACGCCGCCGCTTCTACGTTTTCACCGAGACGTCTTGAAACCGATTGCCCATCAGAAACTTGCCGTTCCCCTTCTCCTAGTCGGCGTTCGATTTCACCCCTGCGTCGTCGAGCTCCCACTGTAGCGGGAAACTGACTAGTGCAGTTCCTGAGGCAAGAACTGCAAATACATGGACGTTCTCAAGACCTCCATCTTCGCCGCAAAATGTTATTACCGTTTCTGTTGAGGGAGTACCCGCAGTTGCGCTAGTCGATACCGGAGCCGCCGTTTTCGTCATTCACGAGAACCTTCGTCGCAAACTCCGAAAAGTGAGTACAGCTCCCTCCGGCCTGGTGCTCGCCACTGCCAGCGCGCAGCGAATTCACCCTTCAGCTGTGTGCACGGTCCGTGTCGTCATCAATGAGGTAATATAGATAATTCAGTGTTTCGTGCTACCATCGTGCTCTCACGACCTCATCCTTGGTTGGGATTTTCTGTCACGTCATCATGCTGTCATTGACTGTTCGCGTGCCGAAGTGTCGCTTTTACCACTATGTGAATCACTGCTGACCGGCTCTACTCACGTTGCCGATAAACTCATTGTTCATGCCGCCGCAACCATACCCCCCGAGTCGTCGATGGCTGTTGTCCTGTCGTCTGCTGCCGACTCTAACGCCACTGTAGTGTTCACGCCTTCCGATGTGTTTGCTCAGCGCAAGGGCATAGTTCTTCCGTTTACCGTGCTCACTATAACATCTGGGTCAACTGTTATGCTAGTCACCAACTACTACCAGCACCCTATCGACCTACTGCGTGGAGAGACCCTAGGATACTTGCAGGGTTTATTGCGACGAGGTTTATTGTCGGCGATAACGTTGCAAGAACGTTACGTAAAGGTAGGCACTGCAAGGGCTTTTCGTAGCACGGGGCTCACTCGCGATCACAGCACGATACTTCGTCTTCCTCTTCAGTCGGCACATACACAGGGGCGGCCTCTGCTTCATTACAGTATTTACTTTTAAACATTGTTAATTTGAAAAAGGCACTCACTGTTGGCGGACGGCCTAGAAGAACGAGAATGCATGCTGTACTTACGCATTCGTACCTGACCACGTGACGTGCGTCGTGTGCGGTGGTGGTGCTTGTTTAACCTCGTCTAAAGTTTGTTCGATGGTGCCACTTGCCTGAGGTCCGCACCAGCTTCGCTGCACATCCATTCTCACAGGGCGGAATAGACGCGGATTTTTTCTGTATCCTTGCTCATTTGCTGAGCCACGACATGAGTGGAGAGTTTCTTCCGTATAATTTTATGTCGCCATGACTTCATGTCTTATGTCATTTATTGCATGACAAAAAAGGCCGAGGAGACCTTGCGCTGTCACAGTACAAAGGAAAGCTCGCTCTGAAAAAAAAAACTAATTTTCCGGACAGCGGTGGGATAAGGAAGGGCGTCGGGCATCGCACCTTCCCGCTCTATGCAGTCGGGCTTTTTTATAACACAGGATTTTGTAAATTGTTGGGAACAGGAGCACAAAGGCAGGTACTCTTTCGCACGGCCTTAAGATGGTGCTTGCACCCACTCGCAACAGCCTAGGTGCAATACGGCAGCAAACAAGCAGCCAGTGCACAAACTTTGACATTTATTCCATCGTTTTACGCAATACCCCGCCCTCACTTCTTGTAGTTGTGTATACCTTCACAAACATGCCGTAAGCAACCAGTGAGCTGTAGAAGGACGCGTGCCGCTCCCTTTTATCCCAACTTTTGAGCTTGACCACGTTTTATATTTGCGTCCATCAATTTTTGCGCCCCCCAGTTTGCGCACCACCGTGTTCAGCGCTTTTCCATGCTGGGTGACTTCCATTTATTAGTGAGTTGCTCCTGTGAATTATTGTAATCGTAATTCCTCTTGTTCAAAATTATGATAGACGCACTTGTTTCGTAAGCAGCGCAGTAATTAGGGGGTTTGTTCTGCAACGTAAGCTATACACTGAGCTGTTTATGACGTGTGCCACGGACATAAGCTTCGGAGCGTTTCATTATACTCAATAAGCCCCTATACACCAACCGTATTACGTAAGTGGGTGTCTCTTTCACACGTAAAGTTCAAGCATCCATGGCTTCCTTTGACTTTTCTTTTGCTAATCCTTTCTCGCGAGGCCCACACATTCTCGAAGACATAAGCGCCCATCGAGGCCGTTGCACGCAAGATATTACGCAACTTCGAAAGCCATAACGGCAGCACACATGTTAGACCAAGCACGCAGCCATGCCAGCTCCACGTCAGCATTTCGGTGTACACAGACACAGCAAAGATGAGATTTCACCCTGCTTGTTTTCTTTTCCTTTTATTTTAATTCAAGGAGGCGATGCCTGCGAATATAACCTAGGAGGTTTTCTGGGATGTAATTGAGTCAGGAAATGCGCAATAGATAATAGCACTTCTTGAGAGAGCGCTGTACAGTTGCGTCAGTTGACGTTACGAAATGAACTGCCCTCGCTTGTGAATTTCCAACCAGCAAGTGAATCATTGGAATGGCAAAATACTTGAAAGGGTGGTTACAATAATTGCATGGCATGCTTATTTCTTGTCGCTGGGAAATGCCCGCCGCAGAACATTTCAGAGAAATGCAAACGATGAAACTGTGGTATATTAAAAATTTATGTGGGGGCATATTTGTTTCGCGCTCTGCTCGGCTTCTCTCTTGATTCACACAAACATTGCTGACGCTCATAAAAGAAATTCTTGTCATCAACGTGTGCGTAAATGTCAACCATGTTCGAGGGTCGACCTAATTGTGCTTACGTATCACCCTCATCATCATCAGCCTATACTTATGTCCACTGCAGGATGAAGGCCTCTCCCTGCGATCTCCAATTACCCCTGTCTTGCCTTAGCTGAATCCAACTTGCGCCGGCGAATTTCCTAACTTCATCACTACACCTAGTTTTCTGCCGTCTTCGACTGCGTTTCCATTCTCTTGGTATCCATTCTGTAACCCACCGGTTATCCGTCCTACGCATTACGTGGCTTGCACAGCGCCATTTTTTCTCTTAATGTCAACTAGATTATCGGCTATCGCCGTTTGTTCTCTGATCCACACCGCTCTCTTCCTGTCTCTTAACGTTGGGATCAACATTTTGCGTTCCATCGCTCTTTGTGCGGTCCTTAACTTTTTCTCGAGCTTCTTTGTTAACCTCCAAGTTTCTGCACCATATGTTAGCACCAGTAGAATGCAATGATTGCACACTTTTCTTTTCAACGACAGTGCTAAGTTCCCAATCAGGATTTGGCAATGCCTGCCGTATGGACTCCAACCCAATTTTATTCTTCTGTAAGTTTCCTTCTAATGATCAGGATCCCCTGTGAGTAATTGACCTAGATAAATGTACTCATTGAAAGACTCTAGAGGCTGACTGGCGATCCTGAATTCTTGTTCCCTTTCCAGGCAATTGAATGTTACCTTTGTGTTCTGCATATTTATCTTCAACCCCACTCTTACACTTTCTCGGTTAAGGTTCTCATTCATTTGCTTGGATTCGTCCCCATTGTTGCTGAATAGGACAATGTCAACTGCAAACCAAATGTTGTGAGATATTCACCGTTGATTCTCACTCCTAAGCCTTTACAGTCTAAGAGCTTGAATACTTCTAAGCAAGTCGTGAATAGCATTGAAGAGATTGTCTCCTTGCATGACCCCATTCTTGATAGGTAACTTTCTACTTTTCTTGTGGAGAACCAAGTGTTCTACGCAATCCTTGTAGATATTTGCCAATATATTCACGTATGCATCCTGTACTCCTTGGTTACATAATGCCTCTATGAGTGCTCGTATCTCTACTGAATCAAATGTGTTTTCATTATGTATAAAGCCATATAGAGAGCTTGATTGTACTCCGCAGAATTCTATATTACCTCGTTGATGACATGGATATGATCCGTCGTAGAATATCCCTTCCTGAAACCAGCTTGTTCTCTTGGTGGGCTGAAGTCAAGTGTTGCCCTGATTCTATTTGAAATTATCTTGGTGAATATTTTATACAATACTGAAATCAAGCTAATGGATACATAATTCTTCACTTCTTTAACGTATCCCTTCTTGTGGATTAGTATTATGTTGGCGTTCTTCCAGCTCTCTGGTACACTTGAAGTCGTGAGGCGTTGCGTATAAAGGGCCGCAAGCTTTTCAAGTATATCTCCTTCATCATTGATTAAATCGCCTGTTATTCCATCTTCTCCAGCAGCTTTTCCCCTGGTCGTGTCTTTCAAAGCCCTTATAACTTCAGCGCTAGTTATAGAAGGGGCCTCTGTATCCTGTTCATCACTACTTCGAATGAAAGTAGCTTGGCTGCTCTGAGCACTGTACACGTCACTACAGAATTCTTCCGCTGCTTTTACTATGTCATGGCCATTGCTGATAATATTACCCTGCTTATCTTTCAGTGCATACATTTTGCCTTCTATTATTAGTTTTCTTCTCACTGATTTCATGCTGCGTTCATATTTTACTGCATCCTCAATCTTTTGCACATTATAATTTCGGATATCCCTTACTTTCTTCATGATGATCAGTTTTGACAATACAACAAATTCTAACTGACCTCTCGAGTTTGACACTTTCATGTTTTGTCGTTTTTTATTAGGTCCTTTGATACTTGGAAGAGCTTACCTACGCGTTGCTTTGGTGCCTTGCCTCCCACTTTAATTGCTGCTTCTGAGATCAACCTACTTACGGTTTCATTCCTAACCTCTATGTTGTCTTTACCTTCCTGTTCTAAAGCTACATATTTATTTGCGAGCACCAGCCTGAATTGGTCTGCTTTTACCATGACTGCGTCCAGGTTGGCCGGTTCATGACTAACTTTATTCTTTCTCTCTTCAAACTGAGATAAATCCTAGAGCTCACTAGCCTGTGGTCGCTGCACTTTACCCTACCTAACATTTCTACATCCCGCACTATGCTGGGATCGGCAGAGAGTATGAAATTTTTTCATCCTTTGTATTTCCATTAGGGCTTTTCCAGGTCTAATTGAAGATTCACTTCGTGAAGGACCACTAAGCTGCGCTTCCTGAACTAGCTATTCATTATTCGGAGCCTATTCTTTTCCGCAAATGCTCCCAACAACTCTCCTCTAGTGCTCCTAGAATCGATGCCGTAGTTGCCAATTCCTTGGTCGCCAGCCTGCTTTTTACCCACCCTTGCATTGAAGTTGCCCATGACGACAGTTTGCTCAGTTTGCACCTTTCTTATTGGTAATTCAACATCTTCATAAAACTGTTCTAATTCTTTACCATCGGGAATGAAGGTTGGGGTGTAGGCTTCTACAACCTTCATTCTATACCTCCTATTCAGCTGTATTACGACCACTGCTACCCTCTCATTATTGCTGTAGAATTCATCACTGTCCTTATCTTTGTCGATATGTCCTTGTGAATTAGAAATCTTACACCGAATTCTCTGCTACCTGGAAGACATGTGTAGCAGAGGACGTGGCCGTTAGTCAGCACTGTATAAGCTTCACCAATTCTTCTCACCTCACTAAGGCCAATAATATCCCAGGCAATACCTGATAATAACCCTGCTAAGCTAGCCTCACTAGAGAGGGTACGCGTCTTGAACGTTGTCAGGTACAGTTTCCATTGGTGGCCTATTCGGGCACAGAGATTCTTAGCACCCTCTGCCGCGTCGCAGGACTGACCGCCACCGTGATCAGGTGCGCCGCAGCAGCTGGGGACTGAGGGCCATGGGTAAATTGTAGGAGTCATGAGGGAGGCAGCGGCTGAATTCTGCACCAGGGAGGCCAATTCCCGTTCTTGTGAGGGAGTGACTTTGTTGAAGCTTAGTGGACCTTCCTAATTTGGTTGCACCCTGACTAGTATAGCCCCATTAGTTCTCGGCTATACTTTTTTTGTCGGTGTCAGGTGCCACATCATGCATGAAATTTCGCCTTAATTAACACCAAAGCTCGTGAGTTCGACTCCGACCACTGGTTGTACTTCGGGTGTCGTAATGAACTATATCGTAATTAAACCTGCCTTAGTTAACTTCGCCCTGATTACCTCTAACTTATTTCACTCTGGCTTAATGAACTTTGTCTTCATTGGCATCACGAACTACCTTGATTGGCTCACTTTTGGAACATCGAGGTCCCGCCAACGCCGACTTCGCTGGCCTTTCCGTCTCATGAGCCTTATCATCATCATCATCATGACCATCATCAGCCTATTTTTATTTCCACTGCTGGACGAAGGCCCCTCCCTGCGATCTCCAATGACCCTTGTCTTGCGCTAGCTGATTCCGACTTGCACCTGCGAATTTCCTAATTTCATCACTCCACCTAATTTTCTACCGTCCTCGACTACGCTTCCCTGCTCTTGGTATGTTCATTCTGTAATGGTCCACCGGTTATCCATCCTACGCATTACATGGCCTGCCGAGATCCATATTAAATGCGAAGCATTTCTTGGCGAACGTTTGCCACTTTGACAGTATCTACCAAGCCGCCTACATCTTGGTGCTCTCATGGTGGTATCGTTAACTTGATATTTACCAAAATTGGCATAGTATGACAACAGTGCATGACGAACATATATGAGAAGTCATGACAAGAATTTCATGACATGTGTGTCATTTAGGTAATGAAACAGCCGCCTAAAATGACAATGACCCAGTGAAAAACACATTACCACTCAAAAACCACCGAAATGGGTCCTCGCGTGGGTATTAAGTAAAGGAAACATTACAGGATGATGGTAGAAGTGATAGTCATGAGCATGACTCAGCGCAAAACATTAACACTGAAAAACCACTGAAACGAGTTCTGATGTGGGTACTACGTGAGGTAAACACTAAGAGACGATGGTAGAAGCCATAGATAGTCATGACCATGACTTAGCAAAATAGTCTGACTCACGAAATATTAACATTCAAAAAACAATGTAATGGGTTCGGATGTGGTACAAAGTGATGGAAAGGGGGAAACATTGGTGGTCGAAATAGTAGTCATGAGCATGACAACGGCTTTCGAGTTAAGGTCTTTAAGGCCTCATTAAAAGAACCACTGAAATTTGTTCGGACGTGGGAACTAATTAAGTGAAACACTAAAGGATGATGGTAGAAGTCATAGTTGTGAGCAAGACTCCGCAACAATGGCAACGACAAATGAAAAAGAATAACGCTCAAAAATCACTGAAAGCAGTTCGGACGTGGGTAATAGGTGAAATAAACACTAAAGGATGGTGGTAGAAGTAGTAGTCATGACCATGACTCAACAAAAATGACAATGCCTCAGCAAAAAAAGATCAACACTCATAAGCCAATGTAATGGGTTCGGAGGTGGTACTATGGGAAGGAGATTGATGGTCGAAGTCATATTCATGAGCATGAATAAGAATTTCGGCTTACGGGCTCTTAGGCCTAGCCGACAGGACTCCTCAGACATGCTTGTAATGTAGGTCATGAAACAGCTATCAAAGTCTTGGTGCACTCATGGTCGTTTCCTAAACTTGATAGAATCCCCGTACACTAATTCGCATAACATCGATTTCCACAGTGCGTGACAAGTGCCAGCTTTTTCGCTGGGTCATTGTCATTTTATGCGGCTGTTTGATGACCTATATGATATGCATGTCATGAAATTTATGTCATGACCTATCATTTATGTTCGGCATACACTGTTGTCATACTATGCCACTTTTGGTACCTACCAAGTTAACGATACGACCATGAGAGCACCAAGACGTAGGTGACTAGATAGATAGATACATAGATAGATAGATACTGTCAAATACCTGCAAATGTTCGCCAAGAAATGCTTCGAATTTAAAACAAATCTTGGCGATGATTAACCTAGCGGAAATGAATGAGGGTTCCCGTGAAGCAAGTAGAACGTCAAGGTCATCCGACTCACCTTCTCCCAGACCGCGACAAATTTGCCGCAGAAAACTAATGGCACCTTTCGATGAGCAAAGGGATGACCTATATGCGTATTTGCTTCGGTTTGAGAGGACCTCAGTCGGGCAAGGTTGGGAGAAGAGCAAGTAGGCCATCGCCCTGAGCCTGTGTTTAGTAGGGCAGGCTCTGAGTGTGTTTGGCCGGATTCCAGCAGAAGAATCGTTAGACTATGAGAAACTTAAAAAAACTTTATTGCAAAGATCAAGTTTACCACTGAAGGTTTTCGGGAAAGTTCACAGTATGCAAGCGAGAAGATTCTTAAATGGGAAAGCAGTTCGCATGACATCTGACAAACAATTTTGAGAGGTGGATAGAGCTGTCCGAAACGAAAAAAAAGCATATAAAGGAGTTCTAGACAATGTTGTGGGTGAGAAATTCCTGGCCAGATGTAGCAATGGTTTGGCCATATTTCTGAAAGAGAGAAAACTACAGACTGTAGAGGAGATAGCAGAGGAAACAGACCAGTTTGTATAGGCGCAGGTACTAAGAAATTTAGGAAACTGGGTTAGAGATGCTCCCACTTGAGAGGAAGATGAGCTGAGAGAGAAACCCCAAATGGATGGGCGCAGGGGAAAGCACAGATGTTTTCTCCGTAACCATCCCGGTCGTCAGGAAATTCATTGTCGTGCGGCACGTGATGAACAACTTGAACGGAAATATTGTGAAAGGTGTAACAAGAGCGGACACAAAACTGAGGAATGCAAACGCAGATCACGAGAAGTGCCAACGAGTATAGCCCCTAGTGAAACTCGCGAAGCTCGCAGGTCTGAAGAAAAGGAAAGATTAGAGGTCGTAAGTGCAGGCATTATCGAAAGTAAAGAGCGAGATATGCCAGTGGTAGAAGGTAAAGAAGGAAAGAAGGCTACTGTATGAAGAGACACGGGTGCGGACACTGTGCTTGTAAGGAGAAGTTGGTACCTCCAAAGAGCATGACAGGGCAGGTGAAACCAGTTAAGTTCGTGGACAGCTCGGTGAGATACCTCCCGGAGGCTAAGATCTGTATATTCACACCATACTATACAGGAATTGTCACAGCCAGGTGCTTAGAAGAACCGCTGTATGACCTGATCTTAGGAAATACACCAGGACCGAGAGCAGTCGAGGACCCATAGTCGCTCGGTGAACCAATCTTGTCAACCAGATCTAGGAACTGTGACGATAGTAAGAGGGATAAAGAACAAGATGAGAACAGGCATACAGTAGTAAGGAAACTTGATGTATCCGCGGAAGAGCTGGGAAGGCAGCAGAGAGAGAATAGAACATTCAGGTATGTGATGCGGAGGATCGGCGGTAGATCTATTCGAGAAGGAGTCAGAGAAGGTGTGACATACGAGCTGAAAAAGGACCTGGTATATAGAAAATTTCGGAGTGAATGGAAACAACTGATGCAATTGATGCTTCTGATACAACATAGAAGAGTCCTAATCGAGAAGGGTCATGTTAACGGACACAGAAATGGAAGGCAGATAATTGCGGCAATAACCAAAACAATATTTTGGCCGGGAGTACACAGGGAGATACATACCGTATTTAATCGATTGTAATGCGACCGCGATTGTAACGCGAAGGGTGACTTTTCAATGCGTTCATCACGAAAAGAAGAAAACCGCTAAAGTTACGCGAAGGGTGACATTTTGTTGCGTCCAGCAAAAACAAAAAGAAGAAAGCCGCTAAAGTAACGCAAAACCACCGGATGCATGAAAAAGTTGTAGTTTCGCCAGAAAGGCGAAGCAGCAATTACGATAGCAAATTAGCAGAGAGCTATGCGGAGTAAGGATAGTAGTTTTATCGGCTGCGTAAACTTGGACACATTCGCTTACTAACAGAATGAACATGCATGGTGTCAGCGCGCAGAAGCGAACATGAATAGATCACACTCGATAACTGCAGACCACTGTCAGAACGCTGCCTTGAGCAAACGCATTTGGTGTCGCAGCTAAAGGTTTCATCGCCTCCCGGGGCCTCCTGGGCGTCCGGCTTGTCCTGGGCGTCCGGGGGGGTTTCCGGCACCTCCAGCGCCTCCTACGCCTCCGATGCCTCCCTTGCCTCCGGCCCCTCCATCGCCTCCATCACCTCCATCACCTCCGTCGCCTCCTGGCGCTCCGCCGCTTCCTGCACCTCCGGCGGCTCCTGCACCTCCTGTGCCTCCGTTGGCCCCGGAGCCTCCAGCGCCCCCGACGCCTCCTGAGCCCCCGGCACCTCCTGCGCCCCCGCCGAGTCCGGCGCCCCCTGCAGCTCCTGTGCCTCCTGTGCCTCCTATGCTTCCTGGGCCCCCGGCAGCTCCGCTGCCTCCGTGGCCTCCTGCACCTCCTGGGTTTCCTGGGGCTCCTGCGCTTCCGGCGCCTCCTGTCCCTCCTGTCCTTGCTGGGCTTCCTGGACCTTTTGCACGACAGATTTATCGCTTTTGCTCTCTGTCGTGCGTTCACTCCCCGTGAAAGCATGCGTCCCTCCCTTGCACGCTTTCACGGGGAGCGAACGCACGGCAGAGAACCGTGCATTCGCTCGCATTTCGCTCGATTAAAATTGCGTGCATCACTTCACTTTTTAGACAAATCAATTTCGGTATTCGATTGTAACGCGAGGATTAACTTCAGGTAGCAAAAATCTGGAAAAAACCTCGCGTTACAATCGAGTAAAAATGTGGTCGTTTTGTGAGCGAAAGCTTTAAGCGCCATGGAAGAGCCGGTAGTGATTTATTGCTTTTAACAGTGTGTAGTTCTTTTGTGAGCACTCATATAGTGCTCTAGAGGATGAACACCGCCGAATGCGAGCAGTTGAGAGCAGTGTCTTAGCGCCGATGAGCAATAACGAAAGCAACTATTATGGAAGACACTACGAATGGTAATCTTGCAGTGACGAACTGTGTGTGTGTACATGTGTGTGTGTGTGTGTGTGTGTGTGTGTGTGTGTGTGTGTGTGTGTGTGTGTGTGTGGGTGTGTGTGTGTGTGATCTTCTCTAATCATTTGATGTACTTCTCTCATACATGAGTGTACAAAGAAACATACAGGCAGAAACTTGCATACACTTATAAACAAGCCCGCACGCGCATAGAAAAGCAGACGCACCGAGTCACGTACACATATCATGCACATTCACACACCGAAATACTCACAGACACGCAAGCAGGCCTACACGCACGGGCGCGAAAGCCCACGGGGAGAATACTCTGGCGCTATTTTTCGTGGAAATAATTAGCCGCACCTTCCGCGTTGGTCGTGAATACGCACATGTGCTTATTCATTGATACTTGTTGGTTTCGTTGTTTTTTTAGAATTCCCTTTCAGTGCCTGGAACTCGTTGCATGTAGCCAGAGCCGGCAGTAGCAGCACAGTGTTCCGGAAGTAGGCGGTTCACTCTCGCGTATGATGTATTCTACTTGCCTTTGTTTCCCGCCACGGATCAATCTTCTATTAGCGTCTGCATGGAAAGTGTGGACATTCGGACGCAAAAGTTATAGTGAAAGTCCGTGATGAAGCACCAGCGTAGGTGCATTGCCTAATTAACAACGATAAGAGGATGAAATGAAAGTTCGTTTCCTTGTACAAAACAAAAAAAAAGCCCTTTAGCAAGGGATGTTTCCAACATAGTCTGTAATTGTTGCAAGATATATAACACACGCCTTCTTAATCAGGAAAGCTGCGAGGGCGGTATTCCGAAATTGCATTCGGGGATTTGAACGGTATACAATGGTAATATTCATCGATCCCATGCGTGACATACGTTCACTTTTGTTGAATGTGGCAGTGGCCATATTCAATATTTTTACGTGATAGCAAAAAACATGTAATTTAAATTGTGATTAAAACGAAGCTCTTATTTAAAAACCGAAAAAGTTCGCCTAGAATGCTATACTCTGGATGAAAACGATCACAAATGAAACTATAAGTGCCGATCACACCTAGGGTTGCAAACCGGCCCAAATTGATTGGGAAAGTCCCGACAGCTAAGTATATGTTCCGAGTCCCGACTTGACCCCACTGGCATGGCCAAACATCCCAACCTTTTCTTAGTGTTATATATATATATATATATATGTACAAATTCTTGCCCCGACTGCCCACCACCACCTGGCATCTCTGCCAGCGGACATATCGCGTACCTCTTTCTGTCAACCAATAGCCACGCATGGTGAATCATCACCCACTTGCTTCACTCCTGTCGCAAGACCTTTGATTGCTCCTTGGTGCCAAATATCAACCTGACTATACGTGGCATCCAGAAACAAGCAGAGCTATCATCGCCAGCTCTTAAACAGCTCGCCTTACTTCTGCTGAACGAGAAATACCAGGACTCTGCCCATATATACACCGACTGCCGGACAGTTCTACCGCGGAAGTTGTCATACCAACGATGGGCACAACTATTAAATTCAAGACGTCTCACGTCACAGCATCGACTGCAGCAGAGCTCGCAGCACTTTGTACGCACTCCAATTCATTAGTGATCAAGTGGCACACAAATTGATAATGTTCTGCGACTCAAAGGCAGCTCTGTGGTCTCTACTATCACCTTTGTGCCGCTGTCCACACGCTGGTCTTTCAGATTTCTGAGGCAATACACAATCTGACTGAGATAGGGCAAGAATTAACTTTTCAGTGGCTTACAAGTCACTGCGGAATTATCGGCCATGAACGGGACGATCAAGCTGCCCGCACAGCTCATAAAGAAGATCACCAACAGCCCATACCACTTTCTCGGACTGACGCTGCACGGAAGCTCCGCGTGCTTGCTCGCCAACGCACAAGGTCACAATGAAATGAATCGCAATTCAAGCATGCTCGCTTATATTCTCTGTAACCAAACCTAAGCCTTCTAGTACCATCAAGGCTTCGCCGAAGAGACGCCATCCTTTTGCGCCGATTATGGTTGGGCGTTGCGTTTACCAACGCCTATGTGTTCCGCATACGAATGGCCGACAGCGCAGCCTGTGACAACTGCGGCAATGAATAATCGATTGTACATATTTTGTGCGACCGCCCGCCGTACAGCGCGCAGAGACATTCTCTTACCAACGCGTTCAACCAATTCGACGAACGGCCTCTGTCGGAAGAAAAAATTCTCCACCACATACTGCACTTAACGCCACAGAAGAAGGCCGTACAAGCGCTTCTGCGCTTCTTGCGAGCCACCGGCCTATGTGACCGACTGTGATTAGAACGCTATTCCGGTGTGTGTGATTTTTTTTAGTGCGAAGCATTTCTTGGTGAACATTCGCCACTTTGTCAGTATCTACCTTTCTATCTATCTATCTATCTAGCCGCCTACATCTGGGTGCTCACATTGTCGTATCGTTAACTTGATGTTTACCAAAGTTAGCATAGTATGACGAGAGTGTATGACGAATATAAATGATAGGTTATGATATGAATATCACATGTGTGTCATGGTAAGTCAAGAAATAGCTGCCGACGTCTTGGTGCTCTCATGGTCGTTTCTTTAACTTGATGGGTACCAAAATTGGCATAGTATGACAACAGTGTATGAAGAACATAAATGATAGGTCATGATATGAATTTCATAAAATTCGTGTCATTAAGGTCATGAAACCGCCGCCTAAAATGACACTGACTCCGCGAAAAAAATATTAACTCTTAAAAAACACTGAAATGGGTTCGGACGTGGGTACTAAGGGAAGAAAACATTAAAGGATGGTGGTAGAAGTCATAGTCATGACCATGACTCAGCAAAAAATTTGACAGGCGTAGGCGGCTAGATAGATAGATAGATAGATAGATACTGTCAAAGTGGCAATTGTTTGCCAAGAAATGCTTCACAATGAAAAGGAATAACACTGAAAAACCACTGAAATGAGTTCTCACGTACTTAGTAAGTGAAGGAAACACCAAAGTGGGCTGGTAGAAGCCATAGTCATGACCATGGCTCGGAAAAAATTACTAACCTCAGCAAGAAAACATTAACACTAAGAGCACCACTGAAACGTATTCTGACGTGTGTATGAAGTGAAGAAAACACTAAAGAATGATGGTAGAAGTAAAGTCGTGAGCCTGACAAGAACAAAATGAGAATGACTCAGCAAAACAAATTAAAACACAAGAACCACTGAAGTGGGTTCAGAAGTGGGAACTAAGTAAATGAAACACTAAAGGATAATGGTAGAACTCATAGTCGTGAGCATGACTCCGCCAAAATGAAAATGTCAAAGCGCAAAAGTTTAACACACAAAAACCCCTGAAAGGGGTTCGCACGTGGGTATTAAGTGAAGGAAACGCTAAATGATTGTGGTAGAAGTCACAGTCATGGCCATGACTCCACAGGAATGACAATGCCTAAGCGAAAAAACATTAACACTCAAAACCCGATGGAATGGGTTCGGAGGTGGTACTATGTGAAGGAAAAGGCTAAAGCTTGATGGTCGAAGTCATAGTCATGAGCATGACTATGGCTTTCGCCTTGAGGTCTCTTGAGCCTAGCCAAAGGGACTTCTCAGGACTCGTGAAATTAATTTCATGACATGCTCTTAAAGTACATCGTGAAACAGCCGCCTACATCTACGTCTACGCCTAAGTTTTGTTAACTTGGTAGGTACCAAAATTGGCATAGTATGACAGGAGTGTCTGACGAACATAAGTGATAGGTCATGACACAAATGTCATGACATGCGTGTCATATAGGTCATGACAATGACTCCGCGAGAAACATTAACACTCACAAGCCAATGAAATGGGTTCGGACGTGGGTACTGAGCGAAGGAAACACAAGAGGATGCTGGTAGAAGCCATAGTCATGAGCATGACTCAGTGTTAATGACAATGACTCAGCGAAAAAAGATGAACACTCAATAGCCACTGAAATGGCTTCTGACGTGGATACTAAGTGAAGGAAACACTAAAGGGTGTTGGTAGATGTCATAGTCGTCATGACCATGAATGAGCAAAAATGGCAATGACTCAGCGAAAAAACATTAACACTCAAAAACCACTGAAATGGCTTCGGACGTCGGTACTATGAGAAGGAAACAATAACGGACACTGGTAGAAGTAATAGTCATGAGCATGACTCAGCAAAAATGACAATGACTCAGCAAACAAATATTAACACTCAAAACCCATTGAAATGTGTTCTGACGTTGGTCAATAAGTGAAGGAAACATTAAAGGATGATGGTAGAAGTCATAGGCATGACCATGACTCAGCCAAAAAGGAATAACACTCAAAAACCACTGAAATTGGTTCGGACGTGGCTACTGAGGGAAGGAAACACTATGGGATCGTGGTAGAAGTCATAGTCATGAACATGACTCAGAGAAAATGACAATGACTAAGCAAAAAAGAGTAACAATTCAAAACCCCTGGAGAGGGGTCGGACGTGGGCACTAAGTGAAGGAAACACTAAAAGGTGATGGTAGAAGTCATAATCCTGGGTATGAATCAGCAAAAATGGCAATGACTGAGCGAAAAAAGTTTAATACTCAAAAACCACTGAAATGGGTTCTCACGTACATAGTAAGTGAAGGAAACACCAAAGTGGGGTGGTAGAAGCCATAGTCATGACCATGACTCGGAAAAAATGACAAACCTCAGCAAGAAAACATAAACACTAAGAGCACCACTGAAACGAATTCTGACGTGTGTATGAAGTGAAGAAAACACTAAAGAATGATGGTAGAAGTCAAAGTCGTGAGCCTGACAAGAACAAAATGAGAATGACTCAGCAAAACAAATTAAAACACAAGAACCACTGAAGTGGGTTCAGAAGTGGGAACTAAGTATATGAAACACTAAAGCATAATGGTAGAACTCATAGTCGTGAGCATGACTCCGCCAAAATGAAAATGTCAAAGCGCAAAAGTTTAACACACAAAACCCCTGAAAGGGGTTCGCACGTGGGTATTAAGTGAAGGAAACGCTAAAGGATTGTGGTAGAAGTCATAGTCATGGCCATGACTCCACAGGAATAACAATGACTAAGCGAAAAAAGATTAACACTCAAAACCCGATGGAATGGGTTCGGAGGTGGTACTATGTGAAGGAAAAGGCTAAAGATTGATGGTCGAAGTCATAGTCATGAGCATGACTATGGCTTTCGCCTTGAGGTCTCTTGAGCCTAGCCAAAGGAACTCCTCAAGACTCATGAAATGAATTTCATGACATGCTTTTACAGTACATCGTGAAACAGCCGCCTACATCTACGTCTACGCCTACGTTTTGTTAACTTGGTAGGTACCAAAATTGGCATAGTATGACAGGAGTGTCTGACGAACATAAGTGATAGGTCATGACACAAATGTCATGACATGCGTATCATATAGGTCATGACAATGACTCCGCGAAAAATATTAACACTCACAAGCCAATGAAATGGGTTCGGACGTGGGTACTGAGCGAAGGAAACACAAGAGGATGCTGGTAGAAGCCATAGTCATGAGCATGACTCAGTGTTAATCACAATGACTCAGCGAAAAAAGATGAACACTCAATAGCCACTGAAATGGCTTCTGACGTGGATACTAAGTGAAGGAAACACTAAAGGATGTTGGTAGATGTCATAGTCGTCATGACCATGAATGAGCAAAAATGGCAATGACTCAGCGAAAAAACATTAACACTCAAAAACCACTGAAATGGCTTCGGACGTCGGTACTATGAGAAGGAAACAATAACGGACACGGTAGAAATAATAGTCATGAGCATCACTCAGCAAAAATGACAATGACTCAGCAAACAAATATTAACACTCAAAAGCCATTGAAATGTGTTCTGACGTTGGTCAATAAGTGAAGGAAACATTAAAGGATGATGGTAGAAGTCATAGGCATGACCATGACTCAGCCAAAAAGGAATAACACTCAAAAACCACTGAAATTGGTTCGGACGTGGCTACTGAGGGAAGGAAACACTATGGGATCGTGGTAGAAGTTATAGTCATGAACATGACTCAGAGAAAATGACAATGACTAAGCAAAAAAGAGTAACAATTCAAAACCCCTGGAGTGGGGTCGGACGTGGGCACTAAGTGAAGGAAACACTAAAGGGTGATGGTAGAAGTCATAATCCTGGGTATGAATCAGCAAAAATGGCAATGACTGAGCGAAAAAAGTTTAATACTCAAAAACCAATGAAATGGGTTTCCTTCACTAAGTGAAGGAAACACTAAACGATTCTGGTAGAAGTCAAAGTCATGACCATCGCTAAGCAAAAATGAGAATGACTCACCCAAAAAAGATTAATACTCGAATACCAATGGAATGGGTTCGGATGTGGTGCTAAGTGAAGGAAAAGGTTAAAGGTTGATGGTCGAAGTCATACTCATGAGCATGACTAAGCCTTTCGCCTTAAGGTCTCTTAGGTGTACCTAAAGGGACTCCTGAGGACTCATGACATGAATATCATGAGATGCGTGTCATGTAGGTTATGAAAGAGCCGCCTACGTCTTGGTGCTCTCATGGTCGTTTCGTTAACATGGTAGGCTGCCCGCACACTGCTTCGCATAACACCGATTCCCACTGGGCATGGGATCTGCCGGCTTTTTAAATGTGAGAGTGCTGAAGTCTTTTGCTTAAGCTCAAGATCTGAGCGGTCTGAGAACAACTTTGAAAGCACTGAAAGAAATTATTGGAAAGAATGTAACCTTGCCCGAAAACCCATGTTATCAGCACAAAGATGCAATTGGAAGACTAATTCTTGAGCGATTTGTGTTCACACATCCCCGCATCTATCTGTGATGGCTTATTACTCCTTAAAAAGCAGCTGAGTGTTATGCTAGCAAGACTGTAGCAGGTACGAGCGTGCAGTAGGGCAAGCACATTTCAACCAGATACCCTCGCTGAGGCTTTATTGAGTGAAATAATTAGTGCTTACTTATGTAAATAAATTGCGTTTTAGTGTTGAAAACAGTTATCAGTGCATTTTTATTCTTCAGTAGGCACCTGAAGTGCTGGTAGCTTATTCACGCGACGTCTTGTAACTTTGTCCTCGTTTCATAAATATGCAGGTAAAACCACGAGAAGCAAGATTCAAGCTTAAAATTTCATCCAACTGTACAATTCCAGTAATATTCTTGGACGATTACCAGTGAAATCAGTAAATAAAAAGGGAGTAACCTCCCAAACAAATCGTGCCACCTTCAGGTTGCGATATACGCGAAAAGTGTCGGACCTCTTTTGAAACGAGCACTCTATGCAAGCAAACTGTTTACCAGATGGTAAAGCCGAAAATCGGCATTTAAATCGCGTTGGTATCACCATTAGCACGCCCGCCGCCCTGTCTTTCTCCACGATGGTTAATTTGCAGCCGCCACACGACCAGCGCCTAAGTATGGTGGCTAGAAGGGGCAGCGAAGAGGTGCAAAGGATTGCAATGCAACATGGCGGCCGGCTCAGGTGACGCTGCGCGCATTGGGAGCGCGCTTAGCGGAGTGGCTATGATACAGTGGTTAGAATTCTAGCCAGTGTAGCTATGATGCGGCCGTCGGCTGTAATTTCGCGTTTTCTGCGACACACGCAGACGTTGCGTGTTAAAGTTCGCATATAAGGTGCACCTCAGTGATTTTATTTATTTGCCAAGTTATCCGGGCGTGATCTGATGCACTAAATTCAGCGCAGCGATAATCTAGAGCGGCTATTATTTGGCATGTCATTAACCGTTTTCCAAGTCAGCATAAAATATTATTTCATGCTGCGCGTCGTATTCTTTGTATTTTGGTCATACCCGGCGCTTAATTTTTAAAAGCACGCTGCCGTTTCCGCTGAAACTTCTTCCAGTTGAATGCCCGGAACTCGGAAAATTTCCGAAGAGTGGTCTGCATCCATACATTACGAACTGAATCGTGTGCTTCACAAGGGTGCAGCAAGATAACGGTGTGCCTTTATTCTGGCGGTACTGCACGCTACCGCGAAACATAAAAATCCAGCAACCGCTTGTCGCCATTAATAATAATAATAATAATAATAATAATAATAATAATAATAATAATAATAATAATAATAATAATAATAATAATAATAAAAAGTTGGACGCATCCAGCTGGTCTTGCAGAAACATTTTGCCCCCATTTTCATACCTCGGTTCACCACCAGGCAGAAAATCACATTCGCGATGTGGTTAGCCGTTAATTACTCTATAAAATTAGGTTCCAGCGCGGCTTTTTAGTGTCAACGTATGTTTACAGTGCAAGAATAATCACAAAGAACACAGTAGAAAAAAGTGCGTTGTGACTTTATTCGGTGCAAGTCATGCACAGCATGGACCAGAGCGTTTAGTCATCTGTAATTGCATCTGCAACTGCACTTTTTCCAACGTGTAGATTGCACTCGTCTCAACTTACTAGCGCCTTCTCAGCTTAAGGCGCTTCTGTTTTTTCCCTCTGTAGAGCTCTATTTTTTAGAGTGATTTAGTGTAAAAATGCAAGTGTGTCAGCACAAAAAACTGAACTATTTGTGCTGTTAGTTCTTTGCAATGGTTTTGACATACAACTTGATAAAGTTTTGCAGTGTTCAGAAACAACATAAAACCATTTATGCTGAAAGCCTGCACCTTTTCAGTAGAAAAGAAAGTAAACGCTTCCTCTAACATCATTACAAGCACGGCCAAGTTATCCCTAGTGCACAACAAACCTCTAATGTCGAAATGATTAATAAGCTCATTGTGTTCATTGTCCGCTACTTCTTGCATTTTTGTGGCTAGTGTTGATGCACACATGCCACAAAAACTTTTCCTTTTAAACTTTCAAGCTACATAACCAGCTACGTAAAAAGACATATGGCTGCCACTTTTTTCTACTATTTAGCTGAAGGCATGCGTGTTACCATATGCAGCACACTCTCACTTTGGCAGTATCTCACATATTCGGTGGGTTTCATACCTGTTGACGTCAAGACTAAGTAGGCCAGGACAAGCTCGAAACTTCTTTGGCATAATAAGGCAATTTTCAGGTACTAATGACCCTCCAAGCCCAGGGCAATTTCTGATAAAAGTAAATTGTCCAAGTTTTTAGAACCTCGTGCGACCCCAAAATCTGCAAACTGCCCGGCACAGGTTGTCAATGCTCTGCCCCACGCTTCGTCAGCTGGCACAAAAAACAGTGCTGTAGTTGGCATACAAGACATTGTCGGGGATAAGCTAGAGGTCGGAAACATTGATTGGTGCTGCCTCTGCCATTCAATCTGCTTTAAGCAAGGACCACAGCACTGGCAGCAGTACTTTTGCTTACAAACCCACCTCCGCATTTTTTTTGAAGCTTGTTCCTGTTCGTCGAAAAACACAAGAAATTTCTCAAGTTGTGCAGCTTCTTCCGATCAATTTCTGAGTCCACGTTTTGAGTGCCTGGACGTCATTATAGCTATAGGCCGGCTCAGGCGTCTCACAAGATGTTCTGTCGCACAAACTGAATTTGAGCACTTATGTACATCTCCTCTAAACGGAAACATGCCTTTGCGCACTTCTTCCCTGAAAAGTGTGAAGGTGAAATTACTTTCATTTGCTTTCATATACACAGCAACCAAGCGCGTTCACTAAACGCGCGCGCCGAGAGATGGTTGCTAGAAGGGGAGGTGGGAACAACGCAGCCTTCGGTTAGCGCGGCGCGTGATGCAGTGAATCATAATGCCGAGTGGTGGCCACGCGTCGAAGTTTAGGAGTCATGACGTCGACGTCGATGGAGTCATGACGTCAGTGGTTTACAGGGTGGTGATGCAGATTATAAAGGACGGACTGCAGGCATGGGTGGAGGGCGAGGAGGGTGCTAGGGGAACTACAAAATGGGTTCCGGAAACAAAGAAGCTTAGAAGAGAATTTGTTCTCATTGACGCAGTGTATTGAAATAGCAGAAAAGCAACACAGGCCCCCTATATGGCTCGGTATTTCTGGATATCAAGGGAGCCTATGACAGTGTAATCCAAAAGAACTTGCGGGACATACTGGGCACTCTATATGTGGAAGATGGAGTAAGTAATCTTTTAAAAGATATCTATAAAAGTAACAACGTGCTTATAAATGGGGAAAACAAGGTATCTGCGCCTATAGAGATAGAGCAGGGGCTTAGGCAGGGCTGCCCTCTGTCACCTGTGTTGCTCAAGCTGTATTTACAAGGACTAGAGAAAAAATTAGAGAGGAGCGGACTTGGCTTCAACCTATCCTTTTTCAAGCAAGGAGAATTGATTAAAAATTCATTACCAGGACTGATGTACGCGGATGATTGTACTTATGGCTGACAGTAAGGAAGAATTGCAGGTATTAATGAACATTTGTTGTAAAGAGGGAGATAGCTTAGGTTTGAAGTTAGTAAAGAAAAATCGGCAGTCATGATTTTTAATGATAATCAGGGCAGCGAGCATAGGATACAGGAGGTTACGCTGGAGGTAGTGGATAAGTACAAACATCTTGGAGTGTGGATAAACAATGGGGCTGAGTACCTAATGGAACATGAAAAATATGCAACGGCTAAAGGTATCGGGAATGCAGCTGTGATTAAAATAGGGCACTGTGGAATTAAATAGATACGAAGTGGTGAGAGGGATTTGGAAAGGGGTTATGGTCCTTAGTTTTACTTTCGGCAATGCGGTCCTGTGCATGAGATCAGAGGTTCGAGCAAGGCTGGAAGTTAAGCAGCGAGGGGTAGGTAGGCTTGCTTTGGGAGCACACGGAAATACATCAAATCAGGGGTTACAGGGTGACATGGGATGGACGTCATTCGGGGGCAGGGAACCTAGCGGCAAGATAGAATTTGAGGAGCGATTGAGAGAAATGGCAGAAAATCAGTGGGCAAGGAGAGTTTTCAGTAATCTGTACATGGGAAATGTTGACACAAAATGGAGGAAGCTGACCAGAAAATTGCCAATCAAATATTTGGACTGCAGGAGGGGTGCAAACCAGGAAACAGCGGTTAAGAAAAAGGTTAAGGAAACAGGGGTCTATGGAGGACAGGGATGCAGACGAAAGCAGCACTAGGCACATACAGAACTTTCAAGCAAGAAATTGCCAAAAAAATATCTATGATAATTCTAGGGGAAGCTCTTTGTTGTTCGAAGCCAGGACGGGAGTATTGCGGACTAAGATGTACCGAGTCAAGTACCAAGGTATAAACACGTTTTGCGGTGCGTGTGGAGAGGAAGAGGAAACGGCTGAACACCTCGTACTTTTCTGTCAGGGCTTAAGCTACAGTGCAAAACAACGGGGCTGATTTTTTCAAAGCATTGGAGCTAAGGGATAGTGGAGGCAAAATAGACTTTAAGCGGGTAGAAATAACCAAACGGAGGGTATCTGATTGGTGGCTAAATCAAGCCGGGGTGAAATTTCACCAACCACAAAGTACGAAATATGTTAATAGTCATCGCTAGGTGGCG
The DNA here is from genome assembly GCF_013339745.2 of Dermacentor silvarum. NCBI lineage: Eukaryota > Metazoa > Arthropoda > Arachnida > Ixodida > Ixodidae > Dermacentor > Dermacentor silvarum. The sequence goes on from NC_051163.1 coordinate 95,041,399, forward strand.
TATTCTACCGCCCAATTTAAAGAGTTCAGCCACATCCATCCATCCGTCCATCCAGATGCCTCCGCTGTAAATTGGCTGCTGCCAGAGCAAGCGAGTGCGCTTGGTTGGCTTGGATCTGTTCGGTTCTTTATGATGCACGCTTGTTTCTGTTCGCATTCACGCTGTGCAGTTGTGCCACCTTGTGGTGACAATATTTTAACACATTTCCAAGCCGTCAGGAGCAATGGCAAGTCGCATGAAACGACAGACGCACTGTTTGGCGCCGAGCTGCACAACAGGCTCTGTTTCTGCTAGAATAGCAGAAAAAAAAGAACATTCCATTTAGCGATGCCTGATGACGATGGTGCACTTAAAGCATGGCAGCGGGACAGAACCAAGGCATTGTTGCTTGCCGTCGCTTGGAGATACTGCGATTATTTTTTGTATTCCGCCTAATTACATAATTAGTCATAATTAATAAATCATCTTCCAAATATTATAATTAAATGAAAACTGTCAATGAGGAAATTGTAGAGCAACATGAAAAACTCCCGGTACAGCTTTCTGTTGCTCAACGCGTGCTGCATAAAAGCGTTTTTCCGAGCGTGAAGGAAGTCCGCGAATGCACGCAAGGTACCTCGAGCGGAAGGTCGCGCGGCAATTTTGAGTGTACTTGCGGGCTTCTTTCACGCTCGGAAAAACGCTTTTATGTAGCACGTGTGAGCAACAGAAAGTTGTATCGGGAATTTTTCATCAGTCGCGCCACTCAATAGTTCTAGTACAATCTAACTCCGCCAGCCTTCGGTGCTCTCACTTCCCCCTTCCAGCCACCATAGCCGAGATATCACGTCAGCACAATTGCACGTGTAGCAGCCGGCGCACAAGGTCAAAGCTCTGATGGCCGCCGCGTTGGAGATTGTTCGCGCTCCGGACGACAATAGCGTCCCTCGTGGCACTGTTAATTTCAACACATTTCGTGCGCTCCTCTACACCTACATTTTGAAAGCCGCCGAAACGTAAAAAAAAATTACGCAGTGAGGTTGCGCCAGCTAGAGAGGAGCGGCTTTTCCTCGCTGGCAAACGCTGCGCCGAAGCAGACCTACATATGTAGCTGTCTGCGAAAAAAAGGCGTCGTTGCTTCGCGCTGTGAGATGGGTCTCGGAGGCTCGCTAAAAATACGCAGCCGAAA